>NC_089504.1:53643400-53949094 GCF_036850995.1 Saccopteryx leptura
AGAAAGGTGGGTTTAGGAAAGTTGATTTTTCTTGTGTTGAGTCAGCTGTCCCTTCAAACTGGATAAGATGTTATAGTTCTCTTACGTCTTCAAAGACTAACTGTAAAAGAGAGCTCTTGGGTGGCATTGCAGGAAAAGGTGAACATACTGAGGTCTAAGAGGTCATACAGGATGTCTTTAGGCAGTTATTATTCTCGTTTTCTAGTTTAAAAACCAGTAAAACTGAGGGTCAGAAAACAATTGTGAAATTCAGAGCTAGAATTTGGCCTTGAGTTCTATGGAGCACACAGATTTTATGTACTTAATTGCTCTCTGGGAAGCATCAACAGTGAATGATGAATGCGGAACTGGATCGGCGTGGGTGCAAGGTGTAGAGTACTCTCAGAGTACAATCAGCTTCAGCAGGACGTGGGCTGTTACTTCCAGCACACAGGCAAAAAAAAAGAACAAGAGAGGGAACTAGGCGCAATGTGTAGCACAGGAAAAGAAAATTTTAATTACAAAGAGAGAAAGCACATTTTCAATCATCTGAGCCTGGATTCAGTCTTAGTAGCCATTTGAAGTTCAAAGCAGTTGCAGCAAATGGAAACTAGAATAAGGGAGAGAAGAAGAAGAATGAAGAAGGAAAGATGAGAATGGAAGAGCAGGAGGAGGAAGAGAGAAAGGAAACAAGAGTCTTTACAATGGGATTGGATAAAAGAGAGGAATAAAAGAACAGCTGGAAGAATAATTAAGACAAAATGTGTTTTCTTTTTATTCTTGAATATCTCATAACAATGATAGGAAGATAAAAAAAGGAAAAAAAATGTAACAACAGTACGATATGTTAGGAAAAAATTATGTTTTTTCTCTCACAAGGTTAAATAGTTGTCTCAAAAGACATTATGTTGTCGGTTTCCTGATTCAAGAAGGAAGGCAAAGCAAAGGACTATATTAAGAGTTTATTACAATATCAAGAGTTAGGGATCTGAAGCTGATTTTCAGGTCATCAGAAAGACTGACTTTATTTGGTGGTTGCATAAGAGATAAAAATCCAAAGCTACTTGAAGAACCTGGAGTTAATTTCACTTTGCAAGCTAAATGGTCTGTGAATTTTATCCAGGAATGATCTGGTTCCTAAAGATGCTTCTGTGAGTTTACAATACCAGGAACAGAAATACTTGGTTTTAAATGAGTGTAAAACCCTCCAGAGATACTGGAGGCAGGAGAAAATGACTTTACATTACTGCCAGAATTTTCCAATTTATGGCTAGAACAGGTTATAATAGGTATCTGGGAGAAAGACATTCTATTAGAAGATTTAAGAAATAATGTGTGTATAATATGTCACCAAGAGCAGTGTTCTGGATGTAAAGATATGATTAAAAATAATAAATTGTATTGATACCTCACTTTTGAATGAATCTATAAAGGAATAAATAAATTAAAATATTTATTTACTTCTTGAGTACCTTACACATTTATAAGCATTCAACAAACATTTGATTATTTTTGTATAGATATTTATTCATTTATTCACAATTTAAAATTTATATATTTAATCCTTCCTGGTGGATTCAGTTGCCCGAGGCATGAATACATTTGATATTTTGCTGAGACATACATACAGTTTAACCTGAAGAGTCACTGGACGAGGAGTGAATACTCCTGTCTGGTTGCCATAAATGCACACTTCAAAATGACTAAGCTGTTGGTCATTATACTCTCCACTACAGTGCTGCAAATTTTGAGATAAAGTAGTTCTGTTTTATTTTTATAAATTGGTTTCTGAATGAAAGTTGTCATTCAGTGTGTGATAAGAGTATTCATAGACTTGTGCAGTAGTCGATAGGTCTTCTGACACAGGCATTGGGGAAACTCTAGACTAACTGAAAAAAAATGCACTGCAGTGTGTATGGGCACAGCAGTAGTTACTCTGAACTATTTAAGCATGGAGAAATGCTCCATTAAACATGTCCAGAAGAGTCAGAGAAAAAGACATAACTCTTGAGCTGAGATAAGAGGGTTGAGTAGATGAAAGGACTGTATCTTCTGACTGATGTGCAATACCTACCCTTTACCTGCTTATGTATGATGGCTGATATGGGCAAAGTAGCCGTGGTGATTGAAATGTATAGGTCATACAGACACGAGCTGTTTCAGAGGTGGAAATGACAGTGTTTGATGATTAAATAAGGCAGCAGCAGGAAATGAAGGAATCTAAGGAACATCCTAATTTTAAGGTTGGGTACTTGGTAAAATAGGTATATAGGACAAAAAAGCATAGAATATAAAAGAGAAAAGACAAGTCAGATGTAAAATCAATACATTTATAATGAGGATAATGATAATGCTTATGGCTTTTTCTTGAGAATTGAAAGAGCCATTAATTATGAAATGTGGAACAATGTCTATACAATGTAATCACTTATTGAATGGGAATAATTATTATTAAGAGACATATTAAGTAAATTAATGTATTAGTAAATGGATAGAATATCATGGTGAATAACATGCCACACATTGAAAATATATTTAAACTAATAAAAAGAAATAAATGAATATTACTTAATTGAATGATTGTTATGCTTAATGTTATGTGAAATATTGAGTCAAAGTTACTAAAGACATGTGCAGAAATAAAATCTGTTGAGTTAGTGTGGCTAGACTCAGAGAAATTTGATTTTGTGTTGAAAATGTTACTGAGAAAACATTAGAAATTAAAGTTTTCTAAGAACTTTGAGGTGAAAGTGGCATTATACACAAATTGCTCATGAGCACATTGTATGAAAAGCAATGCTAAATTAAAGAAACGAGAGGGAAACAACAAAGTTTGTAATCTCAGCTCAGAACCATTGTATAAAATTCTCTGTGACCGAAAGAACAGAATACAGCAGAAAGTAGCTTTAGAAAGAGATGGTACTAGGGGTTGGGATTAGAAGTAGGAGAAAAGCTCAGATAAGACAAGGACCCAAAGAAGAAATAATGGAGAAGGTAGCTGTCACATACTTAAGAACACAAAACATGCAGATGGAAACAAGGCTTTGCTTAAGAAGATGAAAGAGAAATGGAGCTCCAAATCTCAGGAAGATAAAGGGGACCAGTATTGGTAAATAAATAGCAAGGAAAGAGGAGAAAATGTGGGAAAATGGCATCGATACAGAACTTGAAGAGAGAGAGAAAAAAGAAAGTAATTTATGAAAACATTAATGAAATAATTGAAACCACACAACTATTGGAATAACAATTTAAAGTGACAATTTTTTAAAGACAAGGAAAAAGGTTTTACTTATGGTATATTCTGAAGCATGAAGTTAGGAATATTTTAGTATTAAATATTATAGCCAGTTTTAGATATTATAGTAACATTTATTACAAGTCTTCAGACTGAGATTGGAGGATTTTATATCAATTAAAAGTGGACAAGAGCCATGCAAAGATAAGGTATATATTAATTTATATAAAATGAATCTGTGAAACATGCAGAGTATGTTGGAATGAATGAGATCATACACAAGACTTTGAAAAGTTTTAAAAATACAATATGTAACAGTCTCAAAATAAAACCCCCAAATAATGTAAAAAATAAAAGCATTTAAATATATGGCAATACTTTGCACATAACATGAAGAATAGTATTGGGAAAGGCTTTTAGCATTCACAAAACATGCTAGTGAATAAAAAGTATGACTAAAACTTATTCTGGAAACTATTAAATTGGCATATAGAGATAGAAACATAAAATCACTTATTTAAAAACATGCTGTCTGACCAGGCAGTGATGCAGTGGATAGAACATCAGACTGGGACACAGAGGACCCAGGTTCAAAACCGTGGTGAGGCCAGCTTGAGTGTGGGCTCATCTGGTTTGAGAAAGGCTTATTAACTAGAGCCCAAGGTTGCTGGCTTGAACAAGGGGTCACTTGCTCTGCTGTAGTCCCCCCCCCCCCCCGTCAAGGAACATATGAGAAAGCAATCAATGAACAACTAAGTTGCTGCAATGAAGAATTGATGCTTCTCATCTCTCTCCCTTCTTGTCTCTCCCTTCCTGTCTGTCTGTCTTTATCTGTCCCTCTCTCTGACTCTCTGTCTCTGTCACACACACACACACACACACACACACACACACACACACACACACAAATGCTAATAAGTTGAATAACCAAAAGGGATAGAACTACCTTAGCAAAACTTGAAAAAGGTGCTAATAAAGATGAACTTTATGTCTTTTTTTGGTGGTCCTATGAAATTAGATGAAAAAAATCACCCCAAAGTGGGTGATTTGGCAGCTATGTATGGAGTATGAGTAAATCCTTGTTAGAATAGATAGAAATGAAATTTTAGTAGGAATGGTCAATGGTGTGCACCTTTTCAAGATGCCAGAAAAGAGTAAGGGATCATTAATAATGATTTGAAGAAAGTTCTTGAGAGTAGTAAATTTGAAAGATTTAGAAACTAAATTATACATGCCCAATTGTAAAAGCATTAACAGAGTGCTTAGATAACATGAAAGGGAAATAAGATACAAAAGGAATAATAGTAAAATATAGAAAGTTTGCTCATTTTATTTAGAAAGTATAGGGGTGGTAATAAAAGAGGGAAATGTCAGAATGAATTTAAGCATTGCAGCTTCACAGAGTTTTTCAGGCGAATAATAAGTAATGAATATAGATTTATAAAATAAACAGAGGTTTTGAAAGGAGAAATTGTAGATAGTAAATAAGTTATTTTTTAAAAATTTTATTGAATTTGTTAAGGTGACATGGTTAATAAAATTACACAGGTTTTAGGCATACAATTTTATAATGCTTCATCTGTATATTGCACTGTGTATTCACCATCCCAAGTCAAGTTTTCCTCCATAATGTATTACTACTTTATTTTTATTATTATTATTATTATTTTTTTTTTGTATTTTTCTGAAGCTGGAAACGGGGAGGCAGTCAGACTCCCGCATGCGCCCTACCGGGATCCACCCGGCACGCCCACCAGGGGGCGATGCTCTGCCCCTCCGGGGCTTCGCTCTGTCGCATCCAGAGCCACTCTAGCGCCTGAGGCAGAGGCCGAGGAGCCATCCCCAGCGCCTGGGCCATCTTTTTGCTCCAATGGAGCCTCGGCTGCGGGAGGGGAAGAAAGAGACACAGAAGAAGGAAAGGGGCAGGGGTGGAGAAGCAGATGGGTGCCTCTCCTATGTGCCCTGGCCAGGAATCGAACCCGGGACTTCTGCACGCCAGGCCGACGCTCTACTACTGAGCCAACCTGCCAGGGCCAATTACTAATTTAATACCAAGAAAAATGTGTATAAGATAAATTTCCAAGAAATTTAGAAATGCATGATTTAAGGGCAGATGTCAAAGTTTAAAAAATTGTCTACTATCCTCTTGGTGTAATCACTGCAGAATGTCAGTGTTTTGGGTCTAATAGCTCTATTTTTGCATTGTCCAAGACTTCGCAGTTATGGTCTGGCATCTTTTGCTTGTTGTTTTCAAAAGCATGAGAGGAAGGTGAAATGATTACCACAGTGAAACAGGGAAGGTTAATGACATACAGTATTTAAAAAATGAATAGAGAATATAGAAACTGGACGTCAGTATCACAAACACTAGTTGTAAGAATTTTAAATGAATTTAGCTACAAGGCAGGACAAAAAGTAGCACAGGGCATGATATCTAAGACAGCAAATAGAATACAAAGAGAAAGTAGCTACTTCAGTTTTATAAACGTAGGAGAAACCACATAAATTTGTGTCCACTCACATGGAAGGAAGAAAGGAAATATTTTACTTATGAATTAAAAAAAATTGTTATTCGGGTAGAAAATGATTTTCTCTTTTCAAGTTGTTGCTTCTCAGAAAAAGTCTAGAAATAAGTAAGAAAAAATAACTGCATCCCCATTCTTACTCAAAGAGTTGCAAGAAAATTGAATGTAAAAGGGCCTAAGCAGGGCTCATCATATAGGGTATTCCTGGAGAACTGGCTTTCAGATTTCTTTAAAAAAAAAATTAGTGACCAAATTTGAATAGTAAAGATGAAAAAAAAAAAGCAGTAATCTGTAATTTGATCCTGGTCAATTATATGAACATTATAACTCTGTAAATAATAGCTTATATCAATAATATGCCAATAAAATTAATATCCACCAAAGGTAAAAGTAAGGAATAATAAAGACTTTTGAAAATAGAGATAATGTAAGATTATCATTATTTTTTATTTTTATTTTTTTGCATTTTTCCAAAGCTGGAAACAGGGAGGCAGTCAGACAGACTCCCGCATGCGCCTGACCGGGATCCACCCTGCATGCCCATCAGGGAGCGATGCTCTGCCCATCTCGGGCGTCGCTCTGTTGCATCCAGAGCCATCCTAGCGCCTGAGGCTGAGGCCACAGAGCCATCCTCAGCGCCTGGGCCATCTTCGCCCCAATGGAGCCTTGGCTGCGGGAGGGGAAGAGAGAGATAGAGAGGAAGGAGGGGGGGGTGGAGAAGCAGATGGGTGCCTCTCCTGTGTGCCCCGGCCGGGAATCGAACCCGGGACTCCCGCATGCCAGGCGGATGCTCTACCACTGAGCAAACCGGCCAGGGCCGGATTATCACATTATTAATGTGAATACCTGTGCAAATTTTTGTGAGAAAAAATTTACAAAATGGAATGATAATGAAGAAAACGAATGAAAAGAAATGACTGGAGGTTTGGAATTTTAGAAACATATTATAAACATATCAAGCAATTTATTATTATTTGGGGGGGATTTTTCTGAAGTGAGAAGCCAAGGGTGGCAGACAGACTCCCTAATGCGCCCGACTGGGATCCAACCAGCATGCCCATCAGGGGGCAATGCTTGACCCATCTGGGCACTGCTCCACTGCAACCAGAGCTATTCTAACACCTGAGGCAAAGACCATAGAGCAGGGGTCCCCAAACTTTTTTCACAGGGGGCCAGTTCACTGTCCCTCAGACAGTTGGAAGGCCAGACTATAAAAAAAACTATGAACAAATCCCTATGCACACTGCACATATCTTATTTTAAAGTAAAAAAACAAAACGGGAACAAATACAATATTTAAAATAAAGAACAAGTAAATTTAAATCAACAAACTGACCAGTATTTCAATGGGAACTATGCTCCTCTCGCTGACCACCAATGAAAGAGGTGCCCCTTCTGGAAGTGCGGCGGGGGCCGGATAAATGGCCTCAGGGGGCCGCATGCGGCCCGCGGGCCGTAGTTTGGGGACCCCTGCCATAGAGCCATCCTCAGCACCCAGGCCTGCTTTGCTTCCATGGAGCCTTGCCTGAGGGAGAGGAAGAGAGAGATAGAGAAAAAGGAGAACGGGAAGGGTGGAGAACCAGATGGGTGCTTCTCCTGTGTGCCCTGGCCGGGAATCAAACCGAGGACTTCCACACACCAGGCTGATGCTCTACCACTGAGCCAAACTGCCAGGGCCTTAAGTAATTTTTAAAACTTAATTTTTGGGAGGTGACATTGGATAACATAAATATATAAGCTTCTAGAGCCTAATTCTATAACACATCTTTGTATATCATATTGTGTGTTCATCCCGCACATTCAAGTCTTGGTTCCTCACTATTGATTCCCCCTATAACTTCCTCTACCTCATTGTGATTCACCCAGGTTCTGTCAATCAGATCAAACATAAAACTCCTTTGGGGAATACTCCCACATCCTTGCCCCAGAGGACATATTCATATTACCCAAATTTTAAATTAATCAAGTTATTTTTCACCAAAAGCAAGAGATGGCAGGGGAATATTTTAATCTGGTGAGCTCCAGTAGGAATATATTAAAAGAAAAATTTATAAAGCAAATATCTAAAATAATAACTGAAGTAATTGAACTTCAAGTAAAAGAATAATACAATAGTGAAAGAAAAGCATTGACATTTTGAGATAATTTAAATATAACTTTAAAACTGAAAATTATAGTAAATGATATTAACAATACATACAATAAAAATGTCACATAGATGTTTAGATGCAGATGAAGAGAGAATAAAAAATAAAAATATTGATGTAAAAAATTAGCCAAAATGAGCACAGAAAGAAAAACTTAGAAATTAGAAAATAGGAATTATGCAAAAAAAAAAAAAAAAAAAGAGACTTATCCAAGGAAGTCCAGGATACATCTAATAAGAATAAGAATAACACAGAAAATATGTTCAGAGATAATGGCTAAAATTTTATCAGACCTTGCCTGACCTGTGCAGTGCAGTGGATAAAGCGTCAACCTGGAAATGCTGAGGTTGCAGGTTCAAAACCCTGGACATGCCTGGTCAAGGCACATATAGGAGTTGATGCTTCCTGTTCCTCCCCCCTTCTCTCTCTCTCTCTCCCTCTCTATAACAAATAAATAAAATCTAAAAAAACAAAACAACAACAACAAAATTTTATCAGACCTCATGAAAAGTTTTAAACTTCAGGAAACAAAACTAATTGAGGGACAGAAAAACAAAATCTTTCCACACCTAGACACATGGTAGTGAAATTATAGACCTCCAAAGACAAATTCTTAAAAGTTACTAGAAAGCACAGACAGATACAATTAGAATGGATGAATAATTAGCCTGAAAATAGACTTCTCAAAGGTAAAAATAAGGATCAGATGACAATAGACTATCTTCATAGTGTTGGGAGAAATTTTATTAAACTAAGACTGTGCACCCATCTAAAAATCTACCTCAGGTGAAAAACAAATTAGATATATTTTTATTGATGATAAAGAAAATTTACCATTGAAAGATCTACAGGGGAAAAATTAAAAGTGTTGTATTTTAGGAAGAAGTAAATTAAACTCAAAAGAAGGGCTAGTAGTATGCAAGGTAAAATGGCAAATTTGTGGACAAATTAAAGTATTTATAAAATTAGTAAAATAATAATAGTAACAAACTCCTTGAAGTAAAAATTAAATTTAACTAATATTATAAACAACAGTAATATAGTTATAGACTTATAGAGGATTATTAGGTTTTGTTTGGGAGAAAGAGCAATTGAGTTTTATTTAGAAATTATACACACACACACATACTCTCTCTCTCTCTCTCTCTCTCTCTCTCTCTCTTCAAAATACAGCCAAGGAAAAAAGGAACAATAACTTCATAGAATCAATAGGGGGCAAGAAAGAAAAAATAACCAAAGAAAATGAATCATAATGAGCAAACTCCAAAAAAGAATAAGAATAAAATTAAACATACTAGAAATCCAAAATTTTAAAGGATTAAATTTATCAATTAAAAGAGAAACTATTATAATGGTTAAAATATAATAGCAACAGCATCTGGTTATATTTTCTTACTAGAAACAGGTAAAAGTTGACAAGCTAGGTTTAAGAAGTAAAACTTCGGGAGTATTCTCAAACCTCTCTTTTTCCATTTTGGTTACCTATTTTTCTAACCTGTTAATGTTTCCCAAAATTAAAATAGCGTGTGAGAAGGAGGTGCATAAAACTATTCTAAATATATATTCCTACATATATATTTTTTGTTATAATGTTTTAAATATTGTTTATTTTTAAATTACAGTTGACATTCAATATTATTTTATATTTTTTCAGGTGTATCACACAGCGGTTAGACAATTATGCAATTACAAAGTGGCCCTCCTGATAATTCTTGTACCCACCTGGCACCATACATAGTTATTACAATATTACTGACTATAATTTTTATGCTGTACTTTACATCTCCATGTCTAAAATTTTATTTTATTTTATTATTATTTTGTTACAGAGGACAGAGAAAGAGACATTGTAGTGTCTTTGCAGATTTCTGTATCTTTTTTGTTTTTGTTCTAGGCAGGAAAGAAGAGCCAGTCATTGCCTGACTGGCTTTTGACCCTGAGATGAAATTTAGCACAGTGGTGTCTACCCCAAGATGATGCATACACCTACTAAAAGGACTTACAAAATTTTTTTTTTATATCTGATATCTAATTCATTTGAGATTTCCTTTTTAAATAACATAAATGCTATTTTAAATGAATGCAAATAAAAATATGAGAGTAGACACAAAAAGGCACCTATTGTAATATTCCATTTATAGGAAATGTCCAGAATAGGTAAAGGAACAAAAAGATCAGATCAGGCGCACCCAGGGGCGGGAGCAGTGGGGTGGGGACTTTAGGTGCAGGGTCTCCTTCTGGGGTGAAGGGACATTCTGCAACTAGACAGTGGTCATGCTTGCACAGCATGTTGAACATACTTCATGCTCAGGAATCGCACAATTTAAAATATAAACAACCTTTATTTATTACTTAAAAGATACTATACAATGGGAAACAGAGGACAAAAAGAGGAAAATGGAAAAAAAAATAAGAACAAAACCACGAATTCTCCCAAATAATAAAATTTTAAAAATTAAAAACTGAATTGCAACATGGAGAAGAGATAAAAAAATGATTACAGAAAGTACAAGAAAATGGGTAAAGAAGGAAGGTGAAACTGATCCTTCTGATGGGAAGAGTGCAGGGTCAGCAAGCAGATCAAGAGACGGCCCTGATGTGTTTTCTAGAAGCAGCTGCTGCTCTATGGCGAGGACCAGGGCAGGTTCGAGGGAGGCTTCCCCAGATAGGGGTGGCGGGGCCTCAGGTAGCTCAGGAGATGCTGCGCAGGCCCACCCAGCTCCAGAGCCTCAGCTGGAGCGGCTGCTGGAGGGGGCACGACCATGGGAAATGGACACCCTCCAGGCCTGGCCTGCAGCGGCCTTCTGGTTCACCCCTGCATCTGGCTCCTCAGGTACTGAGGTGAGAGCTGTGGGCTCTGCCTCCTGGGCAGGTGCTGGAGCTGTGAGAGGAGAAAAGGTCGGCCTTGCCATGTGTTCTCCAAAGACAGAACACTCTAGAGTTTCCACACAGAAGGTGCAGCCCAGGACCCACCACAGAATGTCCTCCCCGCCGGCAGTTCAGCAGATGCCGTGGTTGGCGGTCTGGGGCTGGTCTTTGCTCCAGGCCGTTCTCTGGGGGTGCTCTCTGTGTGTCTGGCACTGACCCTTCTCCATGAGCTTGGATACAGCTCTACCTCCCAGCTCACCCCACCTCCCCCACTTTCTCATCCTTGCCCTCTGCCTCATTGGGCTCCAGGTCATCGTCCAACCCGGTTATTTAACTTGCTCACGGTGCTCCATAGGGAAGCTGGAAATGCTAGTGAGCTTCCCAGGGAATTTGGACAGCTTCAAGAGAGGAGCTTTCTGGCCAGCTATGGGACATGGGTCCCCAGACCCCCAGGTGGCCACATTCACTTCAGGCCTGCCCTGGTCTGCCTCGGTGGTGTGGTACACCTGCCCCTCACTGGTGGACATGAGGTGGGGTCTCCATTGACAAGCTCCTGCTCTTCTATGTGGTAGGGTGAGCTCTGCAGTGACAGGGACCAGCAGCTGGTCCAGGGGCCTCAAGCCCTGCCCAGCCTTAGTCACTCTTGTATCTGCCCACTGGACATTCTGCCCCTGGATCAGGCCCAGCCCTGTGTCTGCACTGACCTCCACCCAGGGGAAATGAGATTCACCTCCAGTGCTCGGGATAAACCTCGGGCTCCATGTCCACCCTGCCACACTTGACCTAGTTGTGAACATGACTAGTCCACAACGCTTTTGGCCCCTCCTTAGCCTGTTCTTGCTCAGGGTAGGCCTTCTGCACGTGAACACCCTTTTCCCCAATCCCTCCCCCACCACACACACACAGGGAGGAGACATAGGACTACTCAGGTGGGATCAGAGTGGTGGCCTGGCCCAAATAAAACCTCCCAGGACCTCCTTGTGTCACCTATGGCTCCCGCCATGAAAAGGGCCACAGGAGTCTGAGCTGAGCCCGGAGCCAGCAGCGGCCTCAGCAGAATGTACTGTCACTGCTGCCTCTTTTGAGGCTGCGGCCTTGGGGCACTGACACACAGCAGGAAAACATCTTGTCTCTGCCAGTGTCTCTAGCCAAGTGAGCTGGGTAGGGGCTGATTTAGAATGTGGCTGCCTGATTACCAGGGTTCCACATTCTGTTGGGCTCTGTGGTCAGGAAGTGAGGTCACTGCTTGGGTTCCTTACCCCAAGTGTCTCCTCAGATGAGAATAGTGACTGTACTTCCTGACAAGAGCAGTGACCTCACTACATTGAGTAGTGACCTTGCTACACCAAGCAATGACCTCATGTGAGGTCCCCTTGTCCACTATGAGCCTTGTTTTGGAATGCAAAGGTGCTGAGGCCTAGTGGAGGGGGGAAGAAAGAGGGGCTAGGAGTGGAGATGAAGGTACCTGGGAGTGACAAGCCCAACTGGAAGTTCTCATGGGTCCTGACTGTGCCTTGCCCCATGACCCATACCAACCCCCACCCCTAGTTCACGTCAGTCTCACTCTGCTCCATAACTCAACTGAGCTGAGCAGTTTGGCCCTGCCATCCATGACCCTGGTGTGTGCGATCCTGTGAACTGTGACCTGTTCCCTCTCCCTACAAGCACAGAGCCCCTTCCTCTCCACTAGGAGAGCAGGTCTAGGGAGGCTCAGCCAGTCACAGAGACCACCATGAATGTGCTCTATCCAGGTGAAGTTCTCAGTTATGAAAGTGGGACCCACTTGAGCTTGAGTGAACTAAAGGAACCTTACAAGGGGCCTCACGGAAGGTGCCCAAGGCCCTGGCTGGTGACTCAGTGGATAGAGAGTCAGCCTGGTGTATGGACGTTCCAGGTTTGATTCCCAGTCTGGTCACACAGGAGAAGCGAGTATCTGCTTCTCCCCCCACCCCCTTTTCTCCCTCATTCCCTCCCACAGTCAGTAGTTTGATTGGTTCGAGCATGGCTCCAGGCACTGAGGATGGCTTTGCTGAAGTATGCTAGCTTCAGACGCAAAAATAGCTCAGTACTTGAGCATCGGCCCCAGACAGAATTGTCAGGTGGATCTTGGTGGGGTGCATGCAGGGTCTGCTTCACTCCCCCCCCTTCTCTTATCTCCCCCCCAAAAAGAAGGTGCCAGGTCAGAGGATCAGCTACGAGCCTTCAGGGCAGGCAACGGAACCCAAACCAGACAGGGATCCTCCAGCAGTGCCCTCTGCCCTGGACCTGTGCCAGCCCCCAGCCCCCATTCCCAGCACAATCAGCTCCTGTGAGTGGGGCTTTGCCTAGTGCAGATGAGGGCAAGAGCCCTCAACTCATTTAAAATCAGGCCATGTGGAATTTAGGTCTGAGGCTGCCAGGTAAAATCACAGGCAGCGACCTATCTCTCATCTGTCCAGAAATGGGACCCCTGCATAGAGAACATAGGTCCTCTATGTGGAGACTCAGAAGGCTCTGCCTGAAGAGAGAGAAGTCCTTGGTTGTAGGGGGAGCAGGAGAGAGGGAAGAGGAAGACATATCGTGTCAGTTCTAACGTAAGCCTCAGTCTTGGAGAAAGTGTTTTCAAAACACAAATTTGATGAAGAACTGGTATTCAAATATATAAAACAAAAAATTCCTAATCTTCAACAATAAAAAAAACAAACAAACTAGTTAAAAAATGGATGTAAGCTGCTTGACTTGTGGTAGTACAATGGATAGAGCATCGACCTGGAACACTGAGTTTGCTGGTTTCCCTGGGCTTGCCTGGTCAAGGCACCTGCAAGAAACAACCAATGAACAACTAAAGTGAAGTAACTATGAGTGAGGCTTTTTCCTTCTTTTCTCTGACTCACTTTTCTTCCTAATTCTCTAAAAATTAATAAGTAAAATCTTTTAATAAATATTAAAAATGGCCATAAGCTCTGGAGAAACATCTCACCACAAGACATACACAGATGGCGGGCGATACAAGATGGTAGCAGAGTAGGTGGACGGTACACTCACCTACTCCCAGGATCAAATGCAAATGACAACTGAGTTATAGACCAGTCAACCTGAAAAACCAAATGAAGCCTAACAAAATAGAAGTCTTATAACCAAAGGCTCTAGGGGCCACACCCAGAGTGGTAGGAAGGATGGAGACATGAAAAGGGCTTGCCTTGCACCCACATCGGCACATGGGGTCGTAGAGAATCCACAGGGGAGTTCATTGTCTCTAATTCTTTCACTTCTGGTGTCCTGAATTTTCAGATAATTGAATTTCACTGAAGTTTGATCTCTGGCATCTCTATACACTCTCTGCTGACTGAGCTTTGTGAAATTTGGGAGAGATACTGAGTCAAGACAAAACAAACTTGCAAATCTTGCCAAGAAAGTTCTATCTTTCAAGGGTGCTCTCCCAAACTCTGCCCCTCAGATCTGACTGACTTTTTTTTTTTTTTTTTTTTTTTGCAGTTTCCCTGAATCTATAATGTTTAGCAATCAGTTAGTGGTTGGAAAAAAATACACTCATAATTTGAATTGCAGTCCTTTTATGAATTTTTTTTTTTATTTCCAGCATGTCCTTCTTATATTTTTAGCTGCTCTTTTGCTTTAAATCCTAATACTTAACATATACAGCAATTAAGATTGCAATTCTAGCCTGACTGGGCGGTGGTGCAGTGGATAGAGCATTGGCCTGGGACACTGAGGACCCAGGTTTGAAGAACCAAGGTCGCTGGTTTGAGCACGGGCTCGCCAGCTTGATCGTGGGTTGCTGGTTTGAGCTTGGGATCATAGACATGACCTCATGGTCACTTGCTTGAGCCCAAAGGTGGTTAGCTTGAATCCCAAGATTGCTGGCTTGAGCCCAGGGTAGCTAGTTTAAGGAAGGGTTCACTGGCTTGGCTGTGGCCCCCCTGGTTAAGGCACGTATGAGAAAGCAATCAATTAACAACTAAGGTGTTGCAAGGAAGAATTGATGCTTGTCATCTCTCTCATTTCCTGTCTGTATGTTCCTATCTGTCTCTCTCTCTCATTAAAAAATAAAAATAAATAAATAAATAAAGATTGCAATTCTACACTCCCAGAAATAGATAGAATAAAGTATTCCTCTAAGCAAGAAAACAAACATCATTTAGTGTTTATCCCGATGGATTAGGGATTTTTAAAAGTAACTGTACTTCTGTTTTTCTGGCTGCCTTTAGTGTTTCCTGTTGCCTCAAAATTTTTTAAAGTATATTTTTTAGTATTATAATTTTCTGTAGAATTACTAAAAATCTTTAATTCCAAACTTCTACCCCATTTTGTTTTTGTTTATTTTTAGTAAAAAAAAGACAAGTGCATATTAGCTCTATATTAAAAGAAAGGTCATTCTTCAAGGTTTCACACTGGGGCATTGGTATTTTAGTGAGACGTTCTCACCAATTCATTTTCAAAGAATTCTCAAAATCCAAGAGTTCTGTCTAGGTGAATGGTGGCACAGAAATAGATTGATAGAGAAATTCTTTACAAATCTTGTTTCTAGAGCAGTGAGTTAATTGTATATTCATCTTGGCTTTTAAATGACTGACTGCATTGCTGTAGATCTGTCATGATACACTGATCATATGGGTACTATTGGATGAGCCATGTATTTCATTGAATGAACATAGCCCATTTATTTTTTAGATTGTGAATACATTTACCACAAATATTTTAACAGCATTGGAACCAAACCTGAAAGCCTATCAAAATATATTTTTATCTGAAACCTCTAGTCTTTTAAATATAGGGTGTATGTATATGCAGTGGAGTCACATTTTTTCTAGAATTCTTATTCAAATAGTATCAACTAAAAAAATAGTTGAAAATTGGTTCAAAATTGTATGGTTAATTTTGTTAATTATGCTTTTATTAATACTGGATCTAAAAATGCATGTTAAATATAAGGGATTATTAAAGAAAATATGACTGTGTGTTACTTGGAGATGTGTTGTGAACTTTTTTTTTACACTTCAGTATATGATAAATAAAATAAATATCTACATTTACAAATTGCCTGGATATTTAGTTTCAAATTTTGGGCCAAATGAAGAAAGATTGTTGTGGCCAGACTGAATCCATGCATGGCAAAATTTTATTCCTCTAACTGCTGAAAATATTTTTATATCAAAGTAGCACAATGTATTTAATATTCTGGAATAAAACATATAGCAGTATATTAGAGGATGAAGAAGATTAGGTTGCAAATTTCAACCTTTATATTTTTTTTTGTTCTTTCTCTTTTTCAATTGTATATTTATAAATTGAGGAACTTATATGTAAATATCTAACCAGAAAGTTTTGTTTTAAATAATGCAGATTTAGGCATCAAAAATATTTACAGATGGTAATAAAGATGTTACTGTACTATGTGAATAGACTCTATTAATTTATTTTGCATCCGTTTTATTCTTTATTTATTTATTTATTTTTATTTATTCAATTTTTTAGAGAGGAGAGGGAGAGACAGAGAGAGGAGAGATGGAGAGACGGAGAGAGAGAAGGGGGAGGAGCTGGAAGCATCAACTCCCATATGTGCCTTGACCAGGCAAGCCCAGGGTTTCAAACCGGCGACCTCAGCATTTCCAGGTCGACGCTTTATCCACTGGGCCACCACAGGTCAGGCCCGTTTTATTCTTTAAAATAACTTTTTTGTGTGACAGAGAGAGATAGAGAGAGAGACAGATAGGGACAGACAGACAGGAAGGGAGAGAGATGAGAAGCATCAATTCTTTGTTGTGGCACCTTAGTTGTTCATTGATTGCTTTCACCTATGTGCCCTGACAAGGGGGAGGTGGCTACAGCAGAGCAAGTGACCCCTTGCTCAAGCCAGCCCCCTTGGGCTTAAGCCAGTGACATTGGGCTTTAAGACACCATCCTTTGGGCTCAAGCCAGAGACAATGGTGTCATGTCTATGATCCCACACTCAGGCCAGCTACCCCTTGCTCAAGTAGGTGAGCCCACGCTCAAGCCAGGTGAGCCCATGCTCAAGCTGATGACTTCAGTGTTTCAAATCTGGGTCCTCTGAATCCTAATCTGATGCTCTATCCACTGTGCCACTGCCTGGTCAGGCTTTAAAGTAACTTGTATCAAAGGAAAGTGTTTATTGTTCACTTTTTTATTACTACTGAATGGCATCTATAATGTTATTAATGTTTATTTAAAATACATCAAAATGTACAACACTTTCATCTTGCAATATTCTTGCTTTTAATTAATATCAGAAAAGTTTTTGAGGATAGTGTGTAGACATGATAGATTTTACTCTGTCTGGTATTGTTTTAATTAATGCTTTCTAATTATGGAATACTTATAAATTGTATTATAATTAGGGAGCTAAAGGACATCAAACCTCATTTTTTTCTTAAAATTTATATATTTTAAAATTTGATTTTTCAGTTAAAGTTTACATTCAACACTATTTTCTATTAGTTTTAGATATACAACATAGTGGCCAGATATTCATATACTTTACACAGTGATCCTCTCAATATTTCAAGTACATACCAGGCCCCATACAGAATTATGAAAATATTATTGATCACACCCCTCATACTGTACTCCACAACCCTGTGACTATTTTGTAACTACCAATTAGTACTTCTTAATCCCTTCACAATTCTTTAGAACTCATCTTAAATTCTTACCATAACCATATAAAAATTTTAGTGATCTAATCAAATTTTAATGCGAAATGATTGCTTAGAAATGAATGATTAGCTGCATGGTATTGCAGCATATTGAAAACTAGTGAAGAAAAGCAGGAAATGAAAATTGGCAGAGATTTATAGAAAGTGAGTGAAATTAGTAAGAGAATCATTTTTTTTTCACTTGTGGCTCCATGTAATATTTTAGCCAAAAAAAAAAAAAAAAAGTGGCAGTCAAACTTATTTAAATGTACAGTTCAAAATAACTTGAGTGTTAGATTCAAAAAATTCTGGTCTAGGCAGCTGACTTGTTTGCTCCCTAATTACTGTTTTTCTGGGATTCATTTCCAGGTTCATAATCAAAATGCAATAAATCACTGAAGCAAAATCTTGGTTACAGAATGTATAGATTCTGAACCATGAGAAATCTCAGGATTACTTAATGAGCTTAAAAGCTCTATCTTACCTCTCATTATTTCCATTGGACTCTGATTCTTTTACAAGCAGGTAAAGTTGAGGCATGCTTCAACAAAAGATATAGATTAAGGTGAAAGAAATCTAGAGGAAAAATATCAGAAAGATGTGGCTTTAGAAAAGAGAAGGAAGCTATAATAGATGGATGCCAAAAATAGGTGAGAACAGAGAGAAGGCAACTTTAGTGGAGGTATAAAGAAAGAATGTGAAAAGTAAAAAAGAAAGATGAAGAGGTGTGGTAGAAAGCAAGAGTGTAGTTTTAGGGAAAACATAATGTAAAGATGTAATCATGTTTGTGACAGATATAGCTTATCAAAAAATTTTTCTCTTCTCAAACTGTAAATAGAAATGTATTAGGTAGCATTTAAAACAAACAACCAAAAAAAGGCCTTGCTGTTTTGTTGGTAGAAATGTAGACATGCATCGATAAGAAATAGTAAAAAATATATCTTCTATTGAATATTGTAGATTTCTGGTATCTAGGAGTTTTTTTAATGGAATTTTATGTGAAGTACTATGCATATTATTTTTGAAAACTTAATTAACACTACCTTGAAACTTAGTGATAATATATAAAAATAATCCTAAATTATTCAGGATTATAATATAAATTAAGAATATAGTCTAGTGTTATCAATATATTTTTATAGAAAACATTGACTTTCTGCAAACTTATGCCCACAAGTACCTCAAATGTAACACATAATGCAAATGTACACTTCAGTTCAGTCCTTCTTTATATTATAGGCAATTTACAATTATTCTCCAAGAGATAACTCTCTATAGAACTGTTCTTTGATTGGTGTCTCTCCATCTATATGCACAGGTATTGTCACCAATTTTATATATATATATATATATATATATATATATATATATATATACACACATATATATATATATCAGTTTTGTAAAGGTTTAACTGACAAATAAAATAGTAAAATATTTAAAATATACATGGTGATTTAATAAAATAGAGTATGAAAGGATTTCCCTCATCGTTAATTAACATCCATCACAGTTTTTTGTGTGACAATATTTAAGTTCTAATCTTTTGCACATTTGAATTATTCAATACAGTGTTATCAACTGTAGTCACCATGTTACGCACTAGATCCTCAAACTTGATTAATAAATCATTTTGTAACTGGAAGTTTGTACACTTTTACCAGCCTCTTCCTATTTTCCCTACTCCCTAGCCCCTGGCAAACTCTTTTCTGCTCTCTGTGAGTTCAATTTATTTTTTTAATATTTTACATGTAAGTGATATGATATCATGCCAGTATTTGTCTTCTTCTATCTGACTTACTATTTCACTTAGCATAATGTCCTCCAGGTTGATCCATGTTGTCACAAATAACAAAATTTTCTTCTTATTAAAAGCTGAATAATATTCTATTGTGTATATGTATTCAACTTTTTATTCATTCATCTATTGACTGAAACTTAGATTGTTTTTATACTTTGGATATTCTGCATAATGCCACAATACACATAGGAGCGCAAGTACCTTTTTGATAATATGGTTTTTTTAGTCATAAACCCCAAACTTGAATTACTGGATTGTATGATAGTTTTATTTTTAATTTTTTGAGGCATCTCTATCATTTTCCATAGTGGTTGTACCTGTCTACATTCCCACCAGCAGTGTACAAGGGTCTCTTTACTCCAGATCATCACTAGCATTCATTTCTTGACTTTTGAATAACGGGCATCATAACAGGTGTGAGGTGATATCTTGTGTTTTTCATTTGCATTTCTCTGATGATTGGTGATATTGAGCACATTTTCATGTATCTGATGATCATTTGTGTGTCTTGTCTATTCAAGTTCTTTGCTTATTTTTTTTGTTGGCATATTTTTTTTTTACTATTGAGTTGTATATTTTAGGTATTAAATACTTGTTGGATATGTGGTTTGAAAATATTTGTTTCTAGTCCGTGGCTTACCTTTTCATGTTGTTGGTGGTTTTCTTTGCTGTGCAGAAGCTTTTTAGTTTGATGTAGTCCTACATTTTTTTGTTTTGTTATTTTCCCCTTTGCTTTGTTGTCAAATCCAAAATATCATTGCCAAGACCAGACTCAAAAAGCTGACTTTGTATGTTTTCTTCTAGGTGTTTTATAGACTTGGGCCTTATGTTCATGCCTTTTTTTTCTTAGAAAATTAAATTTAACAGGATGACATTGGTCAATAAGAGTACATAGATTTTGGACAAACAAATCCACATCATGTCTTTAATTCATTTTGAGTTGATTTTTTGTTATGGTATAAGATAAGGGTTCATTTTAATTCTTTTGCATGTGGCCCTCTAGTTTTTCCAGCACCATTTATTGAAGGTGTTGTTCTTCATGTATTGTATATTTCTGGCTTTTTTGTTGTAAATTAGTTGACCATCTAGGCACAGCTTTATTTCTGGGCTCTCTATTCTGTTTCATTGGTCTGTGTCTAAATAATGTTTATGAGACAATTTTTAAAAGTTCCCAAGTTAACTCAGAACAAATAAAAGATAATTGCATGAAGTAGGTGGACATAATAGATGTTAATAAATTTGATGTGTTGTATAGAATGAGCCAGGAAATGAGGTGATTTTACTTATTATGCTAATAGTTACATAAAAGAAATGGACATCCCTTATAATAAAATAATTTTAATATCATATGATATTATAATAATATAATATTTACAAGTTCTTGAATGAAGAAGAGTTGGTACAGAGACACTTTAAATGAAGCTTTCCTGAGCCTTCTACCTCTCACCCTGAATAACCATTGACTAGAATCAACACACATCTCCAGAGAGTTTCACTTGCATTTACTGAGCTTACTATCTTTTCGCACATAAAATCACTTTTATTCAAGTATCATCAGACACATGTGTTCATCCTCTGTTTCCCCCACTATCTATTTCAGGGCAGGGTGCATGTATGAGCATGATTCTAGCTCCTTACTGCAAATGTGCACCTCAGGCCTTGACTTCCTATCATTTCCGCTGTGACACACGCTCATGAGCTGGGAAAGCCAGTGGGAGCGGAGTCACTGAGAGTGGTACCAAGTAGAGGAGTGGCTAATATGTTAAGGCTGTGAAATATTTCATTAATGGGCCCACAGTTCTTCAAAACATTTTCATCAGAGTTATGGCCTTCTATAATACCAATACATACATTTTATTTTGTTATATATAGACTATTTTTAGAAATAATATTATTTTAATTCTGTTTAGAGAAAATATCAGGGGGAAAAATGCACTTAATTGATCACTATTATTTTAATTCTTTTTTCTACTTGGGAATCCTTTATTCACCTCAGTCAAAATTATAAATAAAATTGTTAAGATAACAAATAATTAGTTAATATAATATTTTTTCAAAAAATAACAAAAATCAATGTCCTTGGAAGAGAGTGCTTTCTTACAGCAGGCATTAGAAACTTTTGGTGTAGTTGAATATCAGTGAGATAGATGCTGTGGGAAAATACATATAGATAGTTCTGTCCACTGACTGTTTTAAGCATTTTCCCTGGAGCATGGGGACCTTAGAATCTTGACTGCTTCAAAAGAGAATGGGAAGATAAGGACCCAGTTTCAGAACTTTCAAACTATTTGTCTATGAATTCATTTTGAGTTCACATACTTAAAACTCTCTCGGATGGATTCATCTCTTCAGACATGAAATATTAATTCTTCATAAAAGCAGATAAATTATTTCTTCACTTTTCTTTTTAAGCAACTTGGAAGAATACTATAGGAAAACAACACTGCCTTCCACCTCACCCACACAAACCATACCGGCAGGAGTCTCACTTCTTGAGCTAAGCTCCATGTAAACAAAATCTGTTGTTGCCTAAGTAGTTGTGAGTGATTAACATCTGAAAGCTTTGCCAACACAGTTTCAGAATGAATGTGCTCTAGACCCGTTCATCAGATATGTCCTTGACTTGGAAGTTATTTCTTTTTTTAATTTTAAAAAATTTTTAAATAATTTTTTATTTTTTAATTACAGTTGACATATAATATTATATTGTTCTCCAGTATACAACCCAGTTATCAGACGTTATACAACTCAGTAGGTGATCCTCTGATAAATCTTGCACCTTGAAGTAAGGAGTGATGATGGTGGTGGTAAAACTCATGTTCAATGATAAAAAAAAAATATCTTATGCCTAGGAACACCTTCAAAATACTGTAAAAGCATTATTCTATTCTCTGGAGAAGTTGCAATCTGATTTGGGTCAGAGAAAAAGCCACTATTCATGCTAAAAAAAAAAAAAAAACCCACTAAAATTAAATGTTTTATTACTTTCTCAGGGGCAAATAGAACAAGCATACATATTCACATACATACACACACATATACATATACATAAATACATACAAATTACAGATATATCTAATGTCTTAATGTAGATACCCATACACACAAAATCTTGAATCATTGTAATCAAGAAATAAAGGCATTAAGGTCAAAATCATGTAGTAATTTTCTTATTCTATCAAATGACTCAGCTGGTGAGTCTCTGAACTTGTGTTTGGTCTTGATATTTATCTGATGTCTACCTTTTGCCTTAGCTTTGGCCTTAGATATTTGAAGTTGGTGCAGCTGAATTCCTTTTTTTCAACATCACTTTTGATATCATATTTGAATGAGTTTTAAAAAGAAATCATAAAATTATATAAGTTATCAGATATAATCTATATAACCACAACAGTGATACAAACATGTAGGTCATTAAGATTTTGGGTTGAAACTGCAGTATTTACTGAAATGGATTGAGTTTTTGTATCCTCCCCAAATTCATACGTTGAAATTGTAATCCTACAATGATAACATTTGGAGGTGGAGCCTTTGAGAAGTAATTAGGTTGTGAGGGTTGACCCATCATTTGAGGGATTAGTGCTCTATACAAGGCCAGAGAAGTAGGCAGCTTTTCTCCTACCATGTAAGGAAACAGCAAAAAGACAGCTCTCTGTAAATCAGGAAAACGACACTCACTAACAATCTGACCCCTGATCATAGACTTTCAGAAAAGTGAGAAAGAAAATGTTTGTTTTTATAAGCCCTCCAGTCTTTGGTAAGTTATTCTAGCAGCCCAAATGACCAAGATATTTACTTTGAACTTTAGTTAAGTGTCCAGTATGTAAAATATCCTATATGATCCATATATATTTTGTCATTGTGTCCCTAATTGGGATTTTAAAAATATATGTGTTACTGCAAGAATAAAATGCTTCAATAATTAATGATTGTTGTAAATGTTTTTTCATGAACAAATTATTTAATAACTTTTAAATAGTTAAATAAAATGAAAAATAGATGGATACACTGTGTCAATAATTTTTACCTTTACTTTGGAGATCCTGGAATTTTAGAAGTTTCAAAGTAAGATGCAGAATTTTGGCATGTGAATTAGCCAAATAATTTAGAAATGAGAATATTATATATATGTGTATGTATATATATATGTAATATTCTCATTCCTAAGTTATTTGGCTAATATACATATACATATACATACATATATATATATTAGTTCTGTTCATGACAATTTCATCTTCCCCCCTTATCATATATATATATATATATATTAGTTGATATATGATCATTTTACTTTTTTCCACTTGTCTTGCAAACTTTATTTAAACATACCTTAATGCTTTTGTTTTTGCCTCCTTCTTAGATATAAATACCTAACTCATCCTTTTTACCCATGGACTATCTATGAATCCTTTATAACAAACGTCATAACAAATGTCTCTTCCTACAAGAAACATTCCAAATACCTTCAATCATAAATTAATCCTCTTTGCAGATTAACAGTATAGGCTTGACCTGTGGTGGCACAGTGGATGAGGCATCAACCTGGAACACTGAGGTTGCCGGTTCGAGACCCTGGGGCACATATGGGAATTGATGTTTCCTGCTCCTCCCCCCTTCTCTCTCTCTCTCTCTTCTATCTAAAATGAATAAATAAAAACAAACAAACAAACAAACAAAAAAACAGTGTGTTCACTTTTTTTTTCTTTCTGCCCTGTGCTATAGTGGGGTGGAAATCAGCTGTATTTCAAGGTCAAGTAACACTGTTGCAATTGTACCATTTAAGAAAATCATCATCTATTTCTGGGATTACTAAATAATTATTTCTAACTAATTCTCTTATATGACATCTTATTCCTTCTAACAATCAGTTTTTTACCTCAGTCATTTCTCAATTGTTAGATTATAGCATAAAGTACAATTCAAACTATCCATAGACCTTATGGCCATATTTTAATGATTTTCTGAGTTTTATATTAACTAGAGCTTATATAAATAAACTGTTAAAATAAATTTGAGAGGATGTTGAGGAGGGTGGGTTACATAAAACTGGCTGCAGCTTACTGCAAGTCATATGTAGAATTTATACCAGAAATTTCTATTGTCCATTAAAACAAGTGAACAATTTGCTTTTTGTTAAGTAGAGAAACAAAATTTATTCAACAGTGACACAAAAATGAGGGGCAACTAAGGAAAAATTTTTAGTCTGTGTTTTCTAGACACTGTGATTCATTGTTATGTTACTGTAATGTCAGCACTGTAACTGTTACTCAATAGTTTGTTTTGCTTTTAAAATTTATATAGCCTTTATACGAGTTTCTAACCTTTTTAATGTATGTCAACAACCAAACTTTTCATCTTTTATTTAAGATTTTTTTATTTTTGACTTTTAGAGAGAGGAGGGAGAGAGAGAGGGAGGAGAAAAAGGAAGCATCAACGCATAGTAGTTGCTTCCCATATGTGCCTTGACTGGGCAAGTCCAGTGTTTCAAACCAGTGACCTCAGCATTCTAGGTCAATGCTTTATCCACTGCA
This sequence comes from Saccopteryx leptura, assembly GCF_036850995.1. NCBI lineage: Eukaryota > Metazoa > Chordata > Mammalia > Chiroptera > Emballonuridae > Saccopteryx > Saccopteryx leptura. The sequence goes on from NC_089504.1 coordinate 53,668,140, forward strand.
CCACCACAGATTAGGCAAAACTTTTCATCTTAATTCATTTGGTGACAAATCTGATATGAACTGATTAGTCCCATAAAACGTATACATCTGAATGTAGATACCTCCATATATTTGACTGTGGAATGTTGCTTTAGATCCCTCTGAGAGCTAACAGTGCATTTACCTTATTACTATTATAGAAGTTCAACATATTCTGAATTCTAAATCATATCTAGTCTCATTGGTTTCAAATAAGAGATTGTGGCTTCATATTTATGGTCTCTTTCCCAAAACAAATGTCCAGGATTGCTGATATTAAATAAAGTTAAAAAAAAAAAAAAAAGCAAAAAAGCTCTGACCTCACCTCTCTATTCCTCAAAACTCCTAATTTTTCTTCATTTCCCCCAGGATCAAGTTCCTCAACCCAGTACACATGGTCCTTTGTGATTTTGCCTTTGTTAGCATCTTCATTCTCCTCCCCTGCTCTACTCCTACTGAAGTTCTCAGAAATTGCTTATTGGCTTGTGTAACCTACTGGTTTCCACATATTTATTTCTGAGCTTGATATATATATATATATATATTTTTCTAGCCAACTTATTAATTCCTACTAGATTTTGTATTACCACTTTAGTTCACTTATCCCCTTATCACTTAGTTTGTTGTGACTCTTACTGTCTCTTGCATTTTCTGCAACTATAGCGTTATGCTATATATTTTATATACTTTACTTAATCCCATTTTATTATATCTTCAAAGACTGAATCTTTCTTACCTCATTGTATTTTCACTAAAATGAACACACAGTAAATATTTTTTTAATAAATGCATTCGAGAATGAATAAAACATAGTATTCATTAGTTGAATATAGCTCTAATAGGAGACGATAGTACTTGTTAATTTTTTGATGAGGTAGGTTGGGGTACACGTAAAGTTTCTATAACCTATAATAATCAATAAGTAGGATGTTTTTAGCTATTCCTCTCAAACTTCAAATGTGCTAGTCTGTTTTTTAATGAAGGTATGCTAAACATCCTGATGTAAAAATCACTGATGAGCATCTGAAATGAATATACCAGATATTGTTGATGAAAAAAGAACTTCGGTGCTTTTTAAATCAGGGATGTGGATGATAACGTTGGCATTTGATTACTAAAACTAATGTCTGACAATTTTTTATACTCAGATTAATCACTTCATGTTTTAATCAAAAATGGATTTTAAAAATTAGTTCATTATTTATTAGTTATTGTTAGCTTATTAGTAAATTTCCAAGGTTTGGGGAGAGTATGATGGGAAAGACAGGGCTGATTAGAATCCTCTTTTATAATGGCTTGAAGGATATAGTGTGAAGGAAAGAGACACGTTTTAGAGATGTTAATCATTTTCTGTTAATTGTTTAAATTTATAGATTTCAAATTTCAAGACCACTTGTGAGACTAGTAAATAGGGAAAGAAACTCCACTATACTTTTTACCCAGATTTACCATTTGTTTTATATTTATACTTTTTGTTCTGAATCATGTTAAAATAAGTTGGAGTTACCATGCCCTTTAACCATAACTAATTTAAGTGAAATTCCTAAGAACAAAGACATTTTCTCACAACTATATTTCAGTTAACACTATCAGGAGATTGATGTTGAGACAGAATGATTATCTAATCCACACTACATATTTAAGTGTTAAAATGGTCTTAATAATCCTTTATAACTATTTTTTCTACATCTAGGATAAAATTGAAGGTTATATGTAATATTTAATTGTCATATCTATTTAGTCTTCTTTAATTTGGTCAGTTCCTCAACTTTTCTTTCCTTTTGAACCTTGACATTTTGAAGAGGAAGAGCTATTCATTTGTTGAATGTCCCTCAATTTGAGTTTGTCTGATGTTTACTCATACTTACGTTTATGGGATGCATTTCTGATACTGAAGCAATATTGTGTCCTCCTTGTATCATATCCAGAAACATATAGTGTGGGTTTGTTTCAATATTGCCAAGGCTTTACTTATTTGTTCAATATTTTCTTTATCTAGTAAAAATTTTTTTTATATCTACCAAGTTCCAGGAACTATGCAAACTCCTGTTTTAAAGATATTCAGTATTTGATCTAATCAGATGTCAATAGTGATTCCAAATTATTGGGAACAAGTGAAGACACAGATCTTTTAAGGAGTTTTATATATCAATACAAAGAGACAATATGTAAAAGCAAATAATTTGAATTCAATGTACTGTTTTATGCCTATATTCTTAAAGCTTTCCTAATGACTCTTTAAATAATGTTTTCTTCCTTCCCTGCCCATCCACAACAGCATAATGTCAAAGGGAGACTGTATAATTTGGTGTCAGAAGGTATGGATTTTGATATCTGTCCATGCTCTGTCTGGTTAGCAGTGGTAACTTAAAACAAAACTTACACACAATCTCAACATTCTTATTAAGTGAGAATAATAATAGAATCCTTTCTAAGAAGATCCTTGTTAGTAGACTAAATAAAAATAAATTTGTGAAAACATTTGGATATCAGATATTATTTTTTATTTTGGTAAATATAATAGAAAAGCCATAGGATTTGAAGTCAGTATTCAAACAAAATAGAGATAATAGTACTAAATTCTTCATAGGACATTGTGAGAATCAAATTTTATAATATTTGTTAACATTAGAAATGAAACACACATGCAAACTGACTTAAGGTTATTTTTTTTTTATTTGTGAGTGTATAAGGTTCACATTTGTTATTTTTGTATAACTGCTTCCTTCATTTTTGAGAAGAAACTAATGTTTCTTTGTATGTGCTATACCTTTTTGGTGTACCATACTGAGTGATTGCTGATGTTTTCTTTTTCTTTGTCACAGAGACAGAGAGAGACAGAGAGAGGGATAGGTAAGGACAGACAGACAGAAAGGGAGAAAGATGAGAAGCATCAATTTTTCGTTGCGGCACCTTAGTTGTTCAGTGATAGCTTTCTCATATGTGCTTTGATGGTAGGTGGGGGGGCTACGGCAGAGCCAGTGACCCCTTGCTCAAACAAGCGACCTTGGGCTCAAACTGGTGAGTCTTGCTCAAACCATATGGGCCTGCGCTCAAGCTAGCGACCTAGAGATTTCAAACCTGGCTCCTCCGCGTCCCAGTCTGAAACTTCATCCACTGCTGATGTAAATTTGTTTCAAATATTAAGAGATATATTTTCTGTGTTTTGTTCTTCTCTATTCCAAGTGAGAGGAGGAGAGATAGAGAGACAGATTCCCACATGTGCCCCAACTGGGATCCACCCAGCTACCCCATCTGGGGCCAATGCTCTACCTGTTTGGGGCCATGCTTGCAACTGAACTATGTTAACATTTGAGATGGAGGCTCCACGAAGCCCTCCTCAGCTTCCAAGGCCTATGTGCTCAAACCAATCAAGCAATGGCTGCAGGAGGGGAAGAGAGGGAGAAGTGGGGGAGGGAAAGAGGTGGAGAAGCAGATGATTGTTTCTCTTGTGTACCCTGACCAAGAATAGAACCTGGGTCATCCACACATGGAGCTAATGCTCTACCACTGAGCCAAATGGCCAGGGCTATAGTTGGTGTCTTTATTGTATGCATTAAATGTCATATTACCAAAACACTTTTTAAATGTTTTTAGAACTCATGTCAGTTTATTACTGTCATTAGTGTATTAGGGCGGGAAATGGCTGAATGTATAGAATGGAGGGTAAGAGGATGAGTAGAAGACATGGATTCCTACCTACTTTAGTTTTACAGAAGCTATTTGTCCTTCTTAGACCTCGGTTTTCCTTTATAATATTATATTATATGTTCTCTAAAAATTACACAAATGTTTCCCTGTGTCCCAATTTTTGCCTCTGCCTTAAATTAATTCAGGAAAAGGAATATCATTGAAAATATATGTAATATCTGATATTAACTTAGAAATAAAACAAATGAAAACAAGTGAACTAGCACATGACTTTTCTAGTCATTTTATGAATTCTTAAGCAATAATAGAAATGAAAAGTTTTATTTTTTAGCCCATTTGCATTACTCATTTTTTCTCACTTACTTTTTTTGCTCTCCTGAATAAGAGTTACCCATGTGTCACCAAGAAGATCTGAAACATTCATAAATAATAGTAAATGGTCTCTGCTAACTGTGACCATGTCCAATTTAGCCTCAAGTAAGAGCCTTTTAACCTTGGCACACACTGAACACCATTTCCTGTCAGCTTCAAAAAGCACACTTAAACCCAGTTCCTTCAGATAGTTTCCTCAGCTTTCTTGGCTTCTAAAGAGAGTATAATTTATTGATGATTCTGCCCATGACTAGACATTCAGTGTCTGTGTTCTCAAAGACAACATTTTAGCTGCCTGGGTTTTTGGTAATAACACATAATAATCTTTTTTGAGTAATTTCTCAATAGCATTAAAGTGCAGTCTATTTGATCTATAGCCCCTGATTATGATTAATTTTTCCAATCAGTACCCTCTAGGCTAGCAGTGCATGGTAACTGTTATTAAACCACTATTAGTATGATCATAAGATGACATAACAAAGTGGTCAGAAGGATAAAAAGCCAAATAATCTCATGTCAGGGAACAGTGAAGTGTGAGATATAGTAAATGTGCAGTTGATCTTGAGAGGTTTTTTTTATCCAGAGTTGAAGAAATAAATGGCTTGAGATGAATTTGCCTTATTTAGTAGAAATTTATACTTAACTCTAAAAAAAGAACATACCAAAAAATTAAGCACACACACACACACACACACACACACACACATCTACACAAGACAAATAAAAACAACATGATAAAACCAAAAAGTATTGATCTAATTGATCAGAAATATTAAAATATAAAGTAAGTTATGTCAAAGAGAATAGAAATGCGTATCTGTAGAGTGGCATAAAGTCAGTGTATGTGTAGAGGAAAACCATGTTGATTTTTCTCAGAAACAAACAAAAAAAAGACCTATTATATAAACTCTAGCTCTGCCACTTACTGTATTGGCAATCTGTAAAATGGGCAGATAATACTGATTCTAAACAGTTATGGTGAGAATTAAAAGACCTATGAAAGTTTGAAGTGCCTAGGACTTGGGACCTCAGTCAGCACAACTATAGTTCATTTGCTAAAGCACTTTTATAGAAAGAGATATTGCATGGTGTATGCAAAAATTTATAGAATTATTTCTTTAGTGCAATGAAGAAATTTAAAAATCTTCTGTCCTGTCCCTGCCCAGTTGGCTCAGTGGTAAAGCATCAGCCTGGTGTGTGATTATCCCAGGTTTGATTCACAGTCTGGGCATACAAGAGAAGTGACCATGAGCTTCTGTGCCCTTTCCCCACCCCCTTCTCTCTCTCTCTCTTTCTCTCTTCTCATCCCACAGTCATTGCTTGATTAGTTCTAGTGCATCGGCCCAAGACAAGGGCTTTCCGGTGGATCCCGTTTGGGGTGCATACGGGAGGTCTAAGTTGTTAGCTTTGTCACTGTAAGGTAGGTAAAGAAATAGAACAATTACACATAATTCACTTTGTAATATGTTAATAGCTTGCCAAATAATTGGTTCTTCAGTAACATAACAATAAGGATTACAATAAGATCTAAAAATTATATTCTTTATTTTACTCTTTTGGGAGTTAGAGATATTATTTAGATCATATAAATGTTGTCCCCTCCCCAGAAATAGTGGCTAACAGGTAGAGTAAGTTGTGAGGTAGTTAGCAGTGAGGATCAATAAATTAGAATTTCCAAATGAACAAACACAAAAGCTGACTCCTCAATATATGTAAACCAAAATAAAAATAAAATAAGTAAATTAATAAATGAATTACATAAGTAAAAGAAGGTCAACTATAATTTAAGGAGTTGTCTGTCAGATAATAGCATATTCTTAATTACAATCTAATTATAATTTTCTTTCAGATTGTTGGCAGAAGTTTTGTAGTACTAAATTAAGACCCTTCAATGCCTCAGAAATCATCTGAAATCTAGAAGGGTAGTTGTGATAAGTAAAGTTTCTTCAATTTTACTCAGAAATCATAAACCTTTCCACATGTCAGATAGTCAGCTATTTCCCTCACAGTTCCAGGAAGACATCATGGGTCATGAAAATCAAAATATAAATCTCTTGAAAGACAGAGTCAATGTGTTGTTTTTTTTCCATATCAGTCAAAAATAGTCACCAATAACCTCTAATCTATTAAATGAGATTCACATATTTGATGGATGGGGAATCTTTAAAAGTATTCACAAATGGATTTTGTAATAATTTATCCTGCTTTTGGGAATGTTCAAAACTCATAGATTACTACTCTTGTTCTTAGGTGAAGTAGAACAGGTGGTTTGTCTGAAAGCTAGTCTATTGATGTGTACTGGGGGGGGGGGAAGAACAGTAGATACTGATCCTCCATGTGAAGCCACAATTTATTTGACTATATGATTGGCTGTTTGATATGTCTGTCTCGGGAAAAAGATAAAAAATATGTATCATCTTTTGTAAATTCCAATAAAATGAAAGAGAATTCAATAGGATTTTTTTTTTGTTAGCTCACATTTGTACCTTTGGGAAAGCAAAAGAAAACTGAGTTTTCCTACCCACATGATTAAAAATAATTGGATATTGAACACTAGGCTCTTAGCAAAAGGTGGGTGGAAGTGGGACAGAAGTCATCATCTACTTATTAAATGTAGTGCATTGAGAAAGAAGCCTTGGCCCATACATACACTTCTCTCTTCCTAGACCATGCCTAAACTGTATCATGTCCTAGCTGAAGCCTATCCTCAAGAAAGCCATGGAGAATATTTGGGTCTCAGTGTTAACTGAATAAGAATGATACATAACACTGCCATGTAGGAGGGCTGTATCTTCTAGTAATGTTCTATCACTGGCCACTGTTTATTATTTTATGACAGAGACAAAGAGAGAGATAGAGAGGGTGCAGATAATGACAGACAAGCAGGAAGGAAGAGAGATGAGAAGCATCAATTCTTCGTTGCAGCTTCTTAGTCTCCTTAGTTGTTCATTGATTGCTTTCTCATATGTGCCTTGACCTGGGAACTGTAGCAGAGTGAGTGACCCCTTGCTCAAGCCAGTGACCTTGGGATTAAGCCAATGACCATGGGGTCATGTCTATGATCCCATGATAAAGCCAGCAACCCCTGCACTCAAGCTTGTGAGCCCACACTCAAGCCAGATGAACCCATGCTCAAGTCGAATGAACTCATGCTCAAGCCAGGGACCTTAGGGTTTTGAACCTGGGTCCTCCACGTCTGATGCTCTATCCACTGCCCCATCACCTGGTCAGGCTTGACCATTGTTTTTATAGGCAAAATCCGAGTATATTATTAGTCAGTGCTCCAGAGAAACAGAAACAATAGGATATAGAAATTGATAGTAATGTCGATATAGATATAGATATTGACATATGAATAAATAAACATATACAGACATGCACACATATACACATTTATGCATACATATGAAAGTTTATTATGTGGAATTATTTCATTCAATTATAGAGGTTAGGATATGATAAGCCACCTGACCAGGCAGTGGCACAGTGGATGAAGTGTTGGACTGGGAGGCAGAGGACCCAGGTTTGAAACCCTGAGGTCCCTGGCTTGAGCTCGGGCTTATCTGGTTTGAGCAAGGCTCACCAGCTTGAGCCCAAGGTCACTGGTTTGAGCAAGGGGTCACTAGCTCTGCTGTAGCCATCCAGTCAAGGAATATATGAGAATGCAATCATTGAAAAACTAAGATGCCACAACAAAGAATTGATGCTTCTTATCTTTCACCCTTCCTGTCTGTCAGTCTCTAGCTGTCCCTCTCTCTGTCTCTGTCACAAAAAAAAGAAAAAAGATGTGATAGGCCATCTTCAAGCTGGAGAACCAAGAAAGTTGGTGATATCATTCCAATCAAAGTTAAAGGTATGAGAACTAGAGAACTGATGGTATAAATCCCAGTTCAAGGGCAGATGAAAGAGGATGTCCAAGCTGAAGTAGAAAGGCAGAAAGAAAAGGGAGGAGTTCCTCACTTTTCTACTGATAATTCTGTTCAAGTTTTTCAACAGAATTGATAATGCCTATCCACATATGAGAAGGCAATCCACTTTCCTTAGTGCACTGAATTAAATTCTAATATACCTAGAAACTGTCTCACAGACACGCCAGAAATAATGCTTGGTATGAACACCCCATGGCTGGTCAAGTTGACACATAAAATTAGCCATCACATTGAGGTTGCTCCTCAAGGATGCTGAGGACAGACTCCAAAGAAGCAGCAGCTAGTTTCTCATTGGTACATTTTCACATGCTTTGCAAATGCTACTCCAATTATTAATGCCTCAATTATTTTGGTTTGCTTAGGAGAAAATGCATTACTACTAAGAATTAAGCTTATGGAGATGTGATCAATGCTAGTAGAAAGTTCTTGTTTCCTTTTCATAAACAAATGCAGTTTATTCAAAGGCTGATACTTGCTAACATTTTCTCCCCTCCTAAAGAAAGCCGTGTAGTCAAAGAGAACTTTAACTCCTCTATTTCCAGCAAGTTTAACCAATCTGAGAAATATTTTTGGGTACTTCCTTTGAAAATGCTTTTTAAAAATTATCTTTATACTCTTAACTACCATTTATTGAGTACCAGGCACTGTCATTTGCTTTATATTTAAAACTTCATAGTAATCTCATAGACTATATACAATTGTTAGTCCTCTTTTTATTTGAAGAAAAGTCATTATGTTATGTGTCAAATATGCCAAGGGGTCTTAAATGAATAATGTTCTCTTTCTAAACACAATAAACCTATCATCCCAGGAAGAGAATTAGCCAACACACACACACACACACACACACACACACACACGCACACACACATATACACACACATACACACACATACACACATGCACATACATACAAATATATAAACAGATTATATGATATTATTATAGCCTGCAGTCAAGGGGGTTATTTACTTTTTATTAATGTAGAGAGGTGATTCTCTACATAGAAGAGTAAGGATAGCTTCATGGACAGGGTAGCTACTGTGATGTGTCTGAAAGATAATGTTATTGACTCTTTTTATTGAGCAATTAACATGCAATAGGCTCTGCATATACCTTGTCTCTCATAATTATACTTTTACTTGTAAAAAAAAGATGTGATGTTACTTCCATTTCACAGATGAAGAAAGCAGTTCAGATAGTTCAAGTTAGTGGTTCTTAAGCTTAAACATGAATTGGAATAACATGAATAGCTTATTAAAACATGGCTTCTTGGGATCTCTTGCATAAGTTTTTAATTTGGTATGTCTGAAAGCAGCTGGAGATTTTTTCATTTATACCTTGTTCCCTGGTGATGCTGATGTTGCTTGCCTGGGATCACACTTTAAAAAGCTCCAGCCTAAGTGACTTGATCCAGGTCTCACCACATGATTAGTATGAAGCAATGGTAGGTCTTGAATCAAAGGTCTTTTTACCTGTGTCTAAACACTGTATTTATTCTTCCCATTGACTTATTTATGCATTTGGTAATTTGGTTCACTTTTTCCATTGCATTCCTCCTGCATTCTTTCCTCTATTAATGAAACCTGTTTTCTTCTATAACTCACATATTTGCTGTTATACATGGTCCATAAGAGGTCAAGAGAGACACTCTAAAGGAAATAATCATATTATAGAATGATATTTGAGAAATAACCTGAAATGAGAATTAAAAATTATATTTAAACTGTAAATTATTTTTTGAAAAAAATCTATATTAGGTATCAGTGAAAACAACCATTATAAGTCTCCTATACACCTACATTCAAACATTGCTTACTTAACCTTTTGAGTAGCATGAATGTTCATGTATGTCCTCATGACTCCTGACCATCCAGAGTATAATTGTACGAAAATTCATAAAGAACTTCTAAAACTCAACATCAGGAAGGTAAACAATCCAATTAAAAAGTGAGCAAAGAACTGAACAAACACTTCTTCAAAGAGGACATACAGATGACCAATAGGCATATGGAAAAATGTTCAACACCACTAATCATCAGAGAAATGCAAATTAAAACTACAATGAGATACTACCTTACATCTGTCAGAATGGCACTCATTAACAAATCGACACACAATACGTGCTGGTGAAGGTGTGGAGAAAGGGAGCCCTCCTGCACTGCTGTGGATATGCAGACTTTTGCAGTCATTGTGTATAAAATTTTTATTTAAAAAATGTGTAAGGCAACATTGAAAAAAAGGCAAATGTATGTTCTTCTTGTTTCCATAAATTGGTTATCAAACAAACATGATTTTAAGTTAATAAAACTGAGGGTTAAGCTTTACAAGCTCATCTAGATTGGTAGTAGTTTCTTTGATTTTTATACAAACTATTCTGTCTATTGACAGGGCAAGATTATATCATTGCAATGCAGGAAACACAGACCAGAGGCTAAATTGACTTCTTTAGAGCCCATTTTCTGAATTTCCACATAGTACATATTGCATCAGTGGAAAAGAATACAAATGCATCTTAAAGAAGAATTTAGAGAAATGAGACTTTCTAATAACAAATTAGATTTTATTTAAAATACATTTATTGACACATGCAGCCCCATGTTCATCACAGCATTTTTTATGGTGGCCAAGACATGGAAACAATCAAAAAGCCCTTCAACAGAAGATTGGATAAAGAAGATGTGGTATATATGTACTATGGAATACTACTCAGCCATAAGAAATGATGACCTAGGATCATTTACGACAACATGGATGAACCTTGATAACATTATACTGAGTGAAATAAGTAAATCAGAACAAACTAAGAACTATATAATTCCATACATAGATGAGACACAAAGTTGAGACTCATGGACATAGATAAGAGTGCAGTGGTTACCAAGGAGAGAGGGAGGGAAGAGAAGGAGTGGAGGGGCATAAAGAAAACTAAATAAAAGGTGACAAAGTACAATTTGACTTTGGGTGATGGATATACAACACTATCAAATGTCAAAATAATTTGGAGATGTTTTCTCTAAATCTATGTATTCTAGTTGATCAATATCACCTTGTTAAAATTAATTGTCTAAAAAATTATAAAAATAAAATAAAATACATTTATTCTCAATTACTGAAAGTATTAGTCTCCATTTCAGTTTTCTGAACTGAACTTTCCATTTCCAGAAGCAGAGGGAGTAAATTTTTTATATTCAAATTGTTAACATTAATACAGAATGTTTATTATGAGTATATACTCAATAATTTTGAAGAAAGGCTAAGGAAACCAGTAATGAAGTTTACTTTCTCAATAACTATATATCTCTAATAATTCAACTTATATAATTGAAGATTCACTGAGTGTGCTGCCCAGATTGACCGAGATTGTCCTACTATAAAAGATTCTAGATTGGTGGAGAGTAATGGTGATGTGAGAGACACTCCTCATCTTTCCCTTTGAAATATCATCAAATTGAACAGTTATAATGCAGCAAAGCAACCCCAACTGGGCTCACAGGTGTGCCTGGAAGATATGTGCACCAAAAGGACTAAAGGTAGAAATGGTTGAAAAGGAGAAAAATAACCAGGTTTTTATGGAATGATACAAAACACCAAATAGCCAAAGCAATCCTGAAAAAAAAAAAAAAGAATTGAAGTCAGAGGTGTCACACTACCTGACTTCAAATTATACTGTAGAGGCACAATAATAAAAACAGCACGGTATTGGCAGAAAAACAAACATACAGACCTATGAACAGAATTGAGAACCAAGAAATGAAACCACCTATATATAAAGAAATAATCTTTGACAAAGGGGCCAAAAACACACAGTAGAAAAAAGAAACCCTCTTCAATAAATGGTGCTGGTAAAATTGGAAAGTCACATGTAAAAGAATGAAATGACTATAGTTTGTCCCCCTGCACAAAAATTAATTTAAAATAGATCAAAGACCTTATAAATATAAGATCCAAAAAAATAAATAGAGAATAATTTATGAATTTGACCCCAAAAGCAAGGAAGGTAAAGGCAAAAATAAATGAATGAGACTACATCAAATTAAAAAGCTCCTGCACAGCAAAAGAAACTGGCAACAAAATAAATAGATAGCCAACCAAATGGGAGATGATATTGTGCATACAACAGTTCCGTTAAGAGGTTAATATCCAAAAAAATATAAGGAGCTTACAAAGCTCCACAACAAGCAAACAATCCAATTAAAAAATTGGGAAAGGACCTGAACAGACACTACTTCCAAAAGGACATACAAGTGGCCAAAAGACATATGAAAATATGTTCATCTTCACTAGTTATTCAAGAAATGCAAGTCAAAGCTACAATGAGATATCATATCACCTTACACCTGTTTAGATCGGCTGTTATCAACAAGACCGTTAATCACAAGTGTTGAAGAGGTTGTGGAGAAAAAGAAACCCTTATCACTGTTTGTGGGAATGTAAACTGGTATAGCCATTATGGAAGAAAATATGGTGGTTCCTCAAAAAACTAAGAATAGAACTACCATATTACCCAGCAATCTTTCTCTTATTATATACCCCCAAACTCAAAAATATTGGTGCATAAAGACACATGCACCCCCAAGTTCATTGCAGCATTATTCACACACAGTGGCCAAGACATGGAAACAACCAAGTGTCCTGCATTAGAGGATTGGATAAAAAAGATGTGGTACATATATGCTACTCAGCCATAAGAGGAGTTGACATATTGCCATGGATAGACCTTGAGAACATTACACTGAGTGAAATAAGTAAATCAGAACAAGCTAAAAACTATATAATTTCACACTACGTGGGATACAAAATGGAAACTCGTGGACATAGATAAACGTGAAGTGTATACCAGGAGGAGAGGGATGTAGGGGAGGGGTATGTGGGTAGTGGGTGTGACAAGGTAGTAAGGAGGGACAAATATGAGGTGACAATGATTTGACTTTGAGTGATGGGTACACAACATAAACAACAGTTCAAGTGCTATAGAAATGTTTACCTGAAACCTATGTACACTTATTGATCAACATTACTCTGTTAAATTTAATTTTCTAAATAAAAAAAATTACAAAAAAATCTAGAACATGAGTATTCTGAATTGTTCCTTTCACTTGTATTAGGTGGGGCAACAGTCTGCTTCATGCAGAGTTTCAGCTTAAGAGCAGCTGAGTTGGTAACATATTTCTTCCTTTTTATGGTAATTGAAACAATTTCTGATATTGAGACTTCCTAGACTTAACTAGATTACCGTAGGGCACTTAGAGAAAGCAGTCCCTAATGGAGCAGAGATCCTAAAAGTAGAACAAAAATTTCAGTCTATTACATCAAGAGGACCCTCTGGTTTGTGCCTAAGGTTCATTCAAATTAAAATTCATGCAGCCCATCTTTTACACTTAAAAATGTCAAGCTTTTTGAACATACTTCACTACTCATATTTGCTTCTTAGAAAATACCACAGAATGAACCAAAGGTTAAATATGGCAAATTATGTTACTTACATAATAGGGTTCCTGAAAACCCGAAGCACTGGAATGTTGAAAGACACCAGAGATGGGGAACTTGTGGTAAAATACGTCACCCAAGGTTTTTCAACCAGAGCTTTGGGGAAGCAACTACATGGCAAATCCAGTCCTTACTGCTTTGCAGCAAAAGTTAATTTAGTAAAGCTTTTTCTGTGACAAATAATGTTGAAAGCAACAAAGCTTTGCAAGTGGTGGTCTCAAGCATTAACCAAAAGTCAAACCTATTGTGCATTCTGCGGAGAGGTCTAGTGTCGCGCATTGATTCCTTTAGCAACCTTCCGCATGGAAGAAAAGCATGGTCACAGACTTCATCTGGAAATACACGACTGATGACACAGATTGCTGGGGTCCTGATTCTCACACTTGAACAAATGATATGGTTTACATTTCTCTCATTACCAAGTTATTAATCTCTTATGAGTTTCTCAGTCATAAGCACCCTTCTGTTCTATACTGAAAAAAAAAATGCATTACTATTTCTGAGCTTACAGCATCTCATAGCTAAATTTTAACTTACTTCATATCTGAATTCAAGGCATTTAAATAACGCAGACACACAGTTGTATAAAGATTCATTCTACTGATGTTCAAAGGAGACTCTAATGACAACAGTTTCACATCTTAATAACTGCAGGTGCACAGCACAGAGACTTAGTATTTCATTTTCCCTCAATTAGCCTTCCCATAAGATGCTGAATATTCAGCACAATTATTTTGGGGCCAAAAAGATTGCCTTCACTGCAAACGGTAATGGCACCCTGTGGCCAACCACTTGTGGGGGTATGTCCAGAAAGGGTTTGGTGGTTTTGTTTTGTATTTTTTATTACTGTACTCGTAGGAAATTAGTAAAAATAAAGTGCATGTAGAATAGTTAAGGTATTGTATTAGAAGTTCAGATTATAAATTTGCATAGTTTTTGTTAAAAAATGTGATTATTCTAATGAGAAAATGGTTTACTTTTGCTCTGCTTTGTTCTTTAAATGCTTATTGTATGTTCCCTGAGTTAGGAAAATAAAACTGTGATTTCTGATGTGAAAGAGCTTACTATCCACTTAGAAACACCAGATGAATGCCTGACACATTATAAGATCACTGTAAATCACCGTTCAATAAGTAAATTAATGAATATTATAAACTTAGAGAAATAAAAGTAAATACAATCATTGGAAAAAGGTTGTGTCAATAAACATTACAGACCTCTTGCGATTGTTGCTAGTGAAGAGAGAGAAATATGAATTAAAATGGTTAAGGAGGACCTCTTCGAGCTTCAGGTTCTTTATCTGTAAATAGCTATTTTTATTAGCTGAATGAAAGTGAATTACAGTGGTACCTTAAGATATGAATTTAATTCGTTCTGTAACTGAGCTCGTAAGTAAGTCAACTCATATATCAAACTGCCGATACTGGACCCGTGTGCCAACGTGCCAACTAGTGGCAGCTTCACGAATCACGACTCGTATCTCGGAATTTCGCTCAGATCTGGAACAAAAATACAGACTGAGTCTCAGCTCGTATCTTAAAAATTCATATATTGGTCTGTTCGTATTTCAAGGTACCATTGTAATTGAGATTGTGAAAATACTTTGTAAACCATAAAATCTGTGTTAAATAATAAGACATTTTATTTTCTAGGGAAAAAGCGGGACTTGATCTCACATAATGGATATGGTTTTTCTGTTGAAGAATTCAGTAAATACACATATCTATGAAAATAAAAGAGAAAAACCTGCCTAGCTAGGATTCAGCAAAAAGCCAGTATTCCGAAAACAAGGGTTTATATATGTAGTATAGGATTGGTATTGGAAAGGAAAATTGGAGGTGGGGGGACAGAATTTTGGGGTTTTATATTATAAAAAATAAAGACTCAGTGAAGAGTCAATGGGCGCATGGCATAACATGGTATTTTTACAGTGTAATGTGGAGGAAACTGAATAGGCAGAATTGCAAATAAGGAGGTTTGAAGTCTGGGAAGCCACTTGCAAGGTATTCCTTCAGTCTAGATGACATTCACTAAGACCATGTAGGACAGGACAGAAAGCTATGAATAGTTAAGCACTGATGGTGACTAATAAATATATAAAATATAATAAGCAGAAGATATGCAAAGTTCACTTCAATAATATTTCTTAATAATTAAATAATGTTTTATATAAATACATAACTCTCAAGACTATCCTACTTATCCACAGATAGGCACCTTTTATAGACTATTTATTCTCTCTCTATTAAAGCCAACTTAAATTATCGTAATTCAACCTTTATAAAACTTGATTATTAAGTACTACTTAAAGGAAATGTTTAATATTGATTGATTAAAATATCTCATGTCAACAGGTGATCAGATATAATTGGAAAAAGTATCAAAGATGACCCAGTGAATAAAAGCCTTCACTGGGTAATCTGTGATAATATTTTATAGCAATTTACTAAGGAAGTTTTCACTAAAATGTAAGATACAGAAAATAAAGGAGCTTACTCAGTTTCTTAGCATACAAATTTCAGTAGGTGATAGATGACATATCTGTAATTAATAAAGGAAAATTATTTTTTTCCTAACAACTTAAAATTTTCTTCTTTTTATTCATGAAAATTAATTACATGCAAATTCAATGTCAACAGTTTTTATGTGAAGAAAAATCCTTGAAAATGTAACTTCTGTTAGACCTTTGTCATATTTTTATTTCTGAGAATTTAGAGAAATAATATGGAATGGTATATATATATATATATATATTTTCTTATATATATAAATTTTATCAAGGTGTCTGAAAAAGCTTAATTACAAAAAAGCTATGTTTTAAATATGTTTCTATTTTCAAGCATTATATGTGATACACCTTACAGAAATAGGAGAAAGTGCAGTTTCTTGAATGTGATTGACTTTTCTCTAATAGTGATTATAAAATAAAAAAAGTGTAAATATACAAAAGTGATAAATAGCAGGAGGGCCATAAGCCTTATGCTTAGGGATCTACTGGGAGTCTTATTTTTTTAAGTTCTCTTACTTAAAAGAAAGCAGGAGGTATTCAGCAATTGCCTTCTAACATTTACCTCTTTAAAAAGGTTTAAGGTACAAATGAGGAGAGCCAGAACTGTATTTCAAATTAAGGTATTAATTGAGGATTAAAACCTTTAAAAATATTAGAAGAAATTGGCCACACTTTTTTAGAGTTTAATGAGCCAAGGAAGGAAAGTATTGTGTTGGTCTAATCATCTCGTAATTACTACTGCTCACAAAAATTAGGGGATATTTTATTGCTTTATATTCACTATGAAAATTCCCCTAATTTTGTGAACAGTATATTAGACAGATAATTCTCTATTTGTCAGGAAGGTAAAATTTGGCTGTTAGAATGCTCTTTGCACACAGAGATTGTCTTATTTGAAAATTGGAGATAATAGTTTTTTATATATAATTTCTGCACCTACCTGCTTAGATATGACTCCCTGCACTTTGGAATACTTCCGTTGAAAATATTTTGTTCTCTAAATCCCCTTTGATGCCTGGGACCAGTCAGTAATGCCACCCATAAAGAGTGCCCTGAGCCCAGACTCAATTCCCTGTGGGTCATGGAAATGCCATCTTCAGAATATTCTAAACTATTACTTGGTATCTAGGATTAGCCAGAGATGGCAATATGTCATGACAGGATGTTCTTACTTGCTCTAGTCTCATTTCCTTCTCTTCACTCCCACCACCTCACCTGGCATAGTCCATTTGGGTTATGATAACAAAACACCACATACTGGAAAGTTTATAAACATTAAACATTTATTGCTTAAAGTTCTGAAGGCTGAAAGTTTAGATCAAGGTGCTAGCATGACCTGGTGAGAGCCATCTTCTAGGTTCCAGATTTTTCATTGAATCATCATACAGCAGAGAAGCCAGGAATTTCTCTGGAGCCTCTTTCATAAGAACACTAATTCAATTACTAAGGCCTCCACGGTCATTACCTTATCACATCCCAAAGGCTCACCTAGTAATACCATCACCTTTGATGTGTTAGAATGAACTTGGGGGGGTACACAAACATTCAAACCATAGCACTACCACAGGTATCCCAGGAATTTCCAGGACTCATGGCTATGAGGTCATTTTTAAATCCTATAGTTGGGCCTTGGTTTTCAGAAGGCACTTGGCAAATAATCACTTTTTTATAGTATCAGGTAAAATTTGGCTGTTAGAATGCTCTTTGCACACTGATTTGAGTTATTCAAATTATTTATATAGCCAGAGTGTGTGCACAAAATATTTATTCAAAACCTCCACAAAACCTTTCACTCACATTATTGTTCATTGATGAAATTTTAAAATCATCTAGAATAATAGTTTAATATTTATTTGTTACAGAAGTTACTAGTGGGCTGGCTGGTTGGCTCAATGCTAGGGCATTGCCCAGGCATGTGGAAGTGCTGGGTTTAATTCCTGGTTAGGGCACACAGGAAAAATGACCATCTACTTCTCTACCCCTCCCCCTTCTCTCTCTCTCTCTCTCTCTCTCTCTGTTCTCCTCCTGCAGCCATGGCTCTAATGGTTTGAGCCAATTGGCCCCAGGCCCTGAAGATGGCTCCATGGCCTAGCCACAGGTGCTAAAATAGCTCACTTTTCAAGCAACAGAACAACCCCAGAAAGGCAAAGCATTGCCCTGCAGGGGGCTTTCCAGGTGGATCCTGGTCAGGATGCATACAGATGTCTGTCTCTCTGCCTTCCTGCCTCCCCACCTCTCACTTAATTAAAAAAGAAAAAGAAGTCACTGGTGAAATTTAAACTCTAGTGTCTGATATCAGTTAACCAACTATAGTTTCCTGACAAAAGATATTTGAAAAGTGGTATTTTTGTACCATACAGGTAGTAAGGATGATTTCTCAAAAAGTCCTTTGAGGTAAATATACTTTGCTTCATGAAATTCTCAATTTTTTTCTTTCTCATAACTCACCATGAACTAGCACAACCATGTTCTGGCTTAACATTCCTATCTGTTTGGTAAACCCTAATCTAAAGAAAGTGTCCAGAGTCATAGAAAAAATGAGTTCTCTGATAGGAGAGAAGCATAGAACTGAAGTTTGTAGCAACACCATCCATCTGCCTTAGTCCCTGAACAGGATGAAACATTTACACCTTTTTTTTTTTTTTTTTTTTTTTTGTATTTTTCTGAAGCTGGAAACGGGGAGAGACAGTCAGACCGACTCCCGCATGCGCCCGACCAGGATCCACCCAGCACGCCCACCAGGGGCAACGCTTTGCCCACCAGGGGGCGATGCTCTGCCCCTCTGGGGCGTCGCTCTGCTGCGGCCAGAGCCACTCTAGCGCCTGGGGCAGAGGCCAAGGAGCCATCCCCAGCGCCCGGGCCATCTTTGCTCCAATGGAGCCTCAGCTGCGGGAGGGGAAGAGAGAGACAGAGAGGAAGGGGGGCGGGTAGAGAAGCAAATGGGCGCTTCTCCTATGTGCCCTGGCCGGGAATCGAACCCGGGTCCCCCCGCACGCCAGGCCGATGCTCTACCGCTGAGCCAAGCGGCCAGGGCACACCTTTTAATTTTTTGTACCAAGCAATATCCAAATACCTTTCATCTCTATCTTCCCTGTTTCCTCTTTCTGTATTATTTCAGTACAAAACACAACACCCACTCACTAGCAGAGGTCATAACAATGGAAAACAGCTCTATATTACTGTGAGAATCTGAGGGCTTCAGATGTATAATATATCTGGGCTATTCTATATTGAGAAAGGAGTCGAAGAGTGAGAACTGATTTCAGTAGATGAAATCATTTCTAGTATACTAATTTTGGGTCATATCTGAAAAGAAAATAATTATTAGAAAGGAATATACTAGCATATTATCATAATTAAATTAGTAGTAAAATTAGCAAGAAGACTTTATCCATAGAATTTCTTGAAAGACATACATAAATCAAAACCATGGTATATTATTATTAAATCTCAGGTTTCTGTTTTCTACCTTATTAATATGATGGTGGTCAGTGGGTTATTTGGTTTTATTTTTATGTTTATCATTAGGGTACCAGTTTTCTAAAGTATGTGAAGTGTGTTGAAAGGAAAAATCTACTTAGTAAAAGATATATTAAATTGACAGATTGGAGTTACCAAATATTGGTCAACCAGTGTATCCAATGCTATCAATGAAGGGAAAATTGCATACAAATTTAAGAAAACTATGAATATCGTATGTTCATTAGAGAAAAGGGATGGAAAAATCTGTATTTAAAACAGGGCCAGTCTAGAATGCTGGAGACTACAAAAAATGACCATAAATGTGATATTGAATAACATGTAAGTCCACGTGTACACCAATGCCATCATTTATAGAATAAAGTGATTAAAAAAATTCTATTGTATCTTTTCCAGTTCTAATATTTTATGCTTTAAAGACCTAATTTAGTCATTTCCTCAGGTTAGATTTGATAGTACAGAAAAAAATAATAAAATGGGAAGATAAATTATAGTGTTATATTACTGTATCAAGTTTAGCAATACCTTTCCACTGTATTTAACCTGAACTTGTAATTAATAAGAGTACATTTTTAAAGAAAGAACATATAAAACAGCTTTGAGACAAAATTTTCTTTCAATGTGTTTTACTTGATTTCTCACAGGTAAAAAGCCTACAGTATCATAATTAATATGTATACAGACACATACCAATTAACAATCTCATCTAGTTTGTTGGAATTCATAATAATGTGTTTACTGTTACTTTAAAAATGCAAAAAGTGAGTTATGAGGAAAAATGGATCAATTTAAAAAATATACCTGACCAGGAAGCTCAGAGTGTAATCCCACTATGCTGAGGTTGTGAGTTTGATCCTGGTCATGTCATATATATATAAGACTCAACTAATGAATTCATAAATGGGTGAAACAACAAATTGATATTTCTCTCTCCCTCTCTCCCTTCCTGTCTCTAAAATTACATATATGTGTAAAAAAAAAGAATATGTCCTAGCAGAATTGGTTAAGCATTGGGGAAAAAAATGTTATACAGGATTAAATGTAAACATGGACTGAAAATATCAATGGAATGGACTACTTGAATCCATTGATACTGTATCAAAAGGAGCTAAATTAGAGAAAATGTAATCTAAAATTCTACGGTTTATTGGATGCTTTCCAATTGCACAGGTGTGATCTTTTGGACTCAGAGTACTGTTGGCAATGAAGAAAAACAGGTGGAAAAAATAACCCATCTTAGGATAATGTGTGAAGACTAGAAAACATTGATGGCACATTGATATGATTAATAGGATGTAGCATTATTTGAAGGAAAACAAAATTGGCAGTGCTAGTACTCAAAACAGGAACAGCTGAAAGAACTGTTGAAGGAGCAGTTGGTGAGAAGAGAGAATAGACACTCTCTGAAACCTGGGTTGGAAAGCATCTGTTGGAAAATTTGGAAATTTACTTTTTCAGTGTCTTCTAAAAAATAATACAATTTACATTAGTATAGTCAACAAGTTACATTTTGCAAAACATATACATTAATCTTATTTTATTTTTCAAATTGCAATGTTACCCTTTTTTTTTTTTACAGGGACAGAAAGAGAGAGTCAGAGAGAGGGATAGATAGGGACAGACAGACAGGAATGGAGAGAGATGAGAAGCATCAATGATCAGTTTCTTGTTGCGACACCTTAGTTCATTGATTGCTCTCTCATACGTGCCTTGACCACGGGCCTTTAGCAGACTGAGTGACCCCTTGCTCGAGCCAGCGACCTTGGGTTCAAGCTGGTGAGCTTTTTGCTTAAGCCAGATGAGCCCGCGCTCAAGCTGGAGCTGGCGACCTTGGGGTCTCGAACCTGGGTCCTCCGCATCCCAGTCCGACGCTCTATCCACTGCATCACCACCTGGTCGAGTGTAATGTTACCATTTTTAAGGTGAGGGAGCATGTTATAAAATCATTAATTGACATGAAATTTCTAAATTGGTATATATTATTATAAAACTGAGATGAGATTGCAGGTAATCCTGATTCATAGTTGGCTCACTGTATCATTGTATTTAGTAGACAGACATTGGAAATCTTTGTAAGCATGAAGATATAAGATGGATTTGGAAAGTTAAGGAGTTTATAACATTGGTATATATAAAAGTAAGCATGTTTTAAGAAAGCTAGAAGAGGAGATCAATAGGAAGAGTTGGAAGGGTAGAAAATTAATAAAAATATTTTGGAAGAAACTTATATGTATACAATTGGACTGGAAATAGAAAAATGATTTTAAAAAGATCCTAAAGGCTTTTAAGAGATAAGAGGAAATCAGTATCAAAGCAGCCATTTGTTTAAAAGTTCCTAAGGATCCTGTGCTGACATCTGGGCCCTTTGTGGTGTCTCCACTGTATTCTTCAGCTTCTCTCCTACTTTTTTTTTTTTTTCATAAACCCAAAATCTTCTCTTTCTCCTAGAAGATCCACAATCCCTTGTGAAACCAGTATGCTATATCTTAGAGCTGTATCATAGACAAATATCATTCACTCTATTACTTTTATATAATCTCCCAGCAGTAATTTCTCTATTCTCAGATCTTCTGTAACATGTGTTTAAATCTTGTTATACAAAACTGCACTTTTTAACTTAATAAAATTTATTTCATGTTAACTTTGCATTGCTTTTCTAGGCAGGAAACAATGAGAATCTTAGTTGTTATTTTTTTTGCTTTTTTTTTAAATTTTGAGTTTTTAGTACTTATATCTAGCAATGGATCATGACTAGTCCCAGATATGTATTGTGGAATAAATAAATTAATCAGTTCTTGTTTCTTTAATAAACCACCATTCATGTGCTACAACATTTTATTTAAGGCACTTATTTTACAAATTATTTAAAACAACGTTTAGAGTTAAAAATATTCAAATTATCATTTAAAAGAAAGAATGAGATCAACTTTGTTGTATCTGGCTACCCTTTCTTTCTCACAAACATTTTCCTGGTCAAAGTAGCAGGTGGATCGTAAAGGATATATAAGAGATCTCTTTTTGATGTCTAGAGAAGGAGAAGATGATGAATTTTACTCTTTGAAATACTAGGCTAGAGATGATGTATAATATCTTGGTGAATAGACATAATTGTTATTCAATATTAATATAAAAATAAAAATGTATGAGTTAACTTTTGACTCCTGACAGGGAGGTAGGGAATGCAAAGGGACATAAAGAATTTGATGAATCCAGAAAAATAAGATTGGAATACAGGGAAAATATATATATATATATATTTATATTTATATTTATAGTAATTAAATATGATTAACCTGGGAAAAATAAAACCAATTCTATAAGACAGAAGAATAGTGCCTATGGACTGAATTTCCCTATAGAAAGGTAGCAAGGTGGTGGTAGGAAAGTAAAAATTAAAAAAATCCAGGTATGATTCATGTAGAAGAATATCTCAAGTAAATTGACAAAGAAAAGCTAAAAAGGAAAGGAAATCTATGAACAAGTGCTATACGTAAAATAAGAAAGTAGATGACATGGTCTATGCAGAAACCCTCTCAGGCAGTAAGACCTTGTAATGAGCGGCAATGTGTGGGGTTGCTTGGGTCCTCATCCTAGCGCTGCCACTAACTACTTTTGAGATATAATACTCTTGTGTCTAATTTGTATAAATAAGAGGATATGCCTTTCCTCCAGGACTCTACCCTCAAATAAAAGAAACAGAATGAAATAATTGAACGGCCCTGGCAAACCAGCTCAGCAGTAGAGCGTCAGCCCGGTGTGTGGAAGTCCCAGGTTCAATTCCTGGCCAGAGCACACAGGAGAAGAACACATCTGCTTTTCCACCCTTCCCCCATTCCTTTTTCTTTATCTCTCTCTTCCCCTCCCGCAGCAAGGCTCTATGGGAGCAAAGTTGGCCCGGCCACTGAGGATGGCTCCTCAGGCACTAGAAAGGCTCTGATTGTGGCAGAGCAAAGCCCCAGAAGGGCAGAGTATTGGCCCCTGGTGGGCATGCTGGGTAGATCCCGGTTGGACACATGCAGGAGTCTGTCTGTCTGCCTCCTGCCTTCCCTTCACTTCTCACTTCAGAAAAATACAAAAAAAAAAAGTAATAATTGAATGATTTTAATGACAAACTTCAGAACTGTTTTCATGGAAACAGAGGGGTCTGGTTCTGTAGGTTAGAGACCATTATTAAAGATAAATAACTTAACTTCTACTTTTAATGATATTTGTGATCTAAAGCAGAAATGAACCTTTTCCTTTTTTTGCATGTAAAATGTATTTGTAAACACAGTAATATTTCTTACTTTTTTGGGAAATATTGTACAATTCCCCATCTTTAACTACCGATTACATTCTGATAAACCCAGGTTTCTATCACCAGTCTTGATTGGTATCCAACTGTATAAAATACATCTATAACATTTTACACACCAATTTTAACATAATCAAAGCTGAACTGATGGGGAGGGAGAATTCTATGAAGGGCTTAAGGTTGTGCTTAAACTTTATTTCTGATATCTGGTAGCTATGTGATGTTAAGCAATTTACTTAATCTCTTTAATTTTTGGTGTTCTTAATTTATAAAATGTAGGTGTTAATAGCTATCTCATAGAGAAACTTGAATTATAAGTTTACCTTTGCTCTAGTGATTAAAGTATTGGTTATTGACGTTATGGTCTTCTCGTGTGTCAGAGTTTTTATAAATACAAAAACACAAGCATGTTTAGGATATAACATTGATATTACAGATCGTTGCAGCATTTCTGACAGCCTCAAGCCCTTATAGTCCTCTTTATTCCTTAGTTCTTAAAATTCATTATCTTATCTCCCATTACTTTTCTGTTCATGTAGCCTGACACCAACCCACCATAAAGAGGCAGGAAAAACCCTTACTTTGCCTTTACTTGGAAAGGGAATTCGATATACCATGGGCAGGACCATTCTTCCTCGACTAGTGAGGAGAAAAAAAAATCCAAATTGCTATTTTCAAATATGGTAGTCTTAGAAGCTTCATTATAAGATCACTGCACAGGACAGAAAGTTATCAAAGCGAGTAAGACTAGCTCCACCAGAGACCATGACAGCAGGAATGACCTGACTACAGAAAGTATCAAAGTCAAAGAAGCTCCAGGACCAGGGAGCAGAAAATAGTTTATTTTTTAATAATAAAGAAGCCTTACTGTTTGTATTTTCTTATAAATGTGTATTTTTTCTTTATGTTTTGATATATATATATATACTTATATAGTTTTATCTAAAATATATAAAATATTTAACAGTACTATTTGTGTTCTAAATAATAATAATCAAAACTCCAAGTATTATTACTTGAAATAAATCCTGAAAGAAGAATACTGTAATTCTGCACTGAAATTATAATCATTAATTTGATCTGCAAAATAATAGGGCCCAGACATTAAAGTCAGAGTGTAGCAAAGAAGCATGGCCAAAATAGGACAGCAGTGGAAATGAATGGGTCAGTAACTCAGAAGATTTGGTGTGTCATGCTCAGCAGAGGATACATCTTTCTCATTCAGGGATACATTTTTTGAGGATAGAAGTAAGAGAGTTAGAAATGGGAAAGAAAATAAGCCTATTTGAATAGTTTTATTTTAAAGGAGATTATGTGACTAAGGAGGCAAACAAGTCAGAACTTGACCTTGAAATTTGACTTAGGAAAAAGAGAAGATTTTGATATTGCCTCTGATAAAAATAATATTTAAGCAGCTGTAAAATATTTCCTGGAAGAAGACCTAGATTTCTGTGTTTGCCTTATTGAATTTATTATGCATTTAGTACCTACAAACTGAAAACCTAAGTAAGTGAAGGATTCCAAAAAAAAAAAAAAGTCAAAATAAAGAGGCGAAAAGTTAGTATAAAGCAAGATGCAAAATCTTTTTGCACTAAGTGATGAGAGGATTGTGAGAGGCACAAAATAGCAGCTTGTCTTTTGTTAATAGAAGTGCATAAGAAGTATCTCTCTAACTTTATTTAGGGTAGGAGTATGAAGCACGCTTGCCTATATGAATCAGGAAAAGACCCAGAAGAATATGCCTGAAATGTGAGATCTATACTGTTAGATGTCAATCCACCCAAAGTAGGACCTTGCAGGCCCTGAAGGGTTAACACTCCTCCCAGAGCATTTTACAACCAGAGAGCCTGCCTGGCTGGCACAGGGGGAATAGAGCTCAATTTCTAATATGATTCAGTCTAAAGATAATTAGAAGGCTTAGTTCAGTCCCTAAAACCCTTCCAGAATTCACATGAGTTTGCTGGAGCACTAATGGACTTTGCCTCATCATAAATTCCAGCTTGAACTTGCTTATTCTGAGTTATTTCAGTATTCACCAAAGAGAAATTAGTGTAAATTTTTACTGCTTGGGTTTCTTCTGTCTCAGGGACACAGGGTGTGACGGATGATCTAGTTAGTGGTTCTGCCCTCAGGTAGCCACACTGGGGTGAGTCCCCACAGATTACCCCAAAGAGCAGGAAAACCTTAATGAAAATAAAGTTTGAAAATAGGACAAGAGAGAAAATAAAAAGAAACTTACTCAAATATTGATAGTTTAATTACTTTTTTATAGAGAGCTGAGGGATAAATAACTTGAGTCAAAAACTTATCTTCTTAATTTTATAAATGTTGACATAAGAAAAGCTTTTAGTTTGTCTGATTCTCCACTCACCTTTTAATAAGGGAGATTCTAAGAAGTAAAGTTCAATGCCAACAGCAGACAGAACCAAAAGTACAAATTAGATTTCCCCTTCCCTTCCCTTCCCTTCCCTTCCCTTCCCTTCCCTTCCCTTCCCTTCCCTTCCCTTCCCTTCCCTTCCCTTCCCTTCCCTTCCCTTCCCTTCCCCTCTCTCCACTCTCTTTCCCTCTCTTTTACTCTTTTTCTCTTTACTTGTTCTTCTCCTTTTCTTTTTTTTTGTGTGTGTTTTGTTGAGCATTATTCATTGGAAGCACAATATTCAGCTCTATTTAACTTTCTCAATTTAATTAGATGCATAAATGCACTGTACTTGGAGAAGCCATTTTCTTTGCAGAGGCTCAGTTCTCTAAAATGGGAATAAGAATATTGCCAATTTTGCTTATAGACCACATTATTATTATACAATTAAAAATTATTATAAAATTTGAACATGTATATCTACTCAAATGTAGAACAACCCCAGATATACATAGGAACAATTCTTTATGAAAGTGGAGAGGCCTACAACAGATCCTGTAACCTCTACATCAGCTGCTTCTTGAGATGAAACACCTGTAGTACAGGTAGACTCATCTCCAGCATCTCCTGCATGTTCCTTAGGCAATCCTGATTCTCCTGACCCTGTATCTCCAGCACCTTCTGCAGGTTCTCCTGCCTCTCCAGCTTCCTCCTCCTTGTAAGTCAGTCTCTCCCACCTTGCAATGGCCCCTTCCAGTGCGCAAGCCAAACACAGAAATAAAGGTAAGGAATTTTTTTACACTCATTTTTTGTCATTTTTTTCTGTTACTACAGTACAGTGTACAATTTATGCCTTTTTCCTTTCTCTGTGTCTTAGTTGTGTTTTTATGTTCTAGATTATGTTTTTACAACTGTTAAGATAGGTAAGTGATGTAAGCCAGCATGTGTTTCAATTTACACCAAAATTTGGGTTATGTCACTGACATAGAAACAGAACTGTGTGGTAACACAAGGAACCTCTGTAATATATATAATAATTAATAAATATAAATACAGAAATTGCATGTACTTGCAACTGCAAACCAACTTTTGTCCCACCCTGTATGTATGTATGTATGTATGTGTGTGTATATATATATATATATATATATATATATATATATATATATATATATCTCAAATTGGTCTATATTAGAGTTGTCATAATCTGTAAATTCTTACAAAATTATGCTTAAAATTTGGAGACAGATAAAAAACTGATTTTGTTTCTTTTCTCAGGGATTAACATTATTGTTGTGATATGTTTGCATTGAAATAAAAAGGACAACTGGCCCTGGCTGTCCACGGA
Organism: Saccopteryx leptura; assembly: GCF_036850995.1. Taxonomy (NCBI): domain Eukaryota; kingdom Metazoa; phylum Chordata; class Mammalia; order Chiroptera; family Emballonuridae; genus Saccopteryx; species Saccopteryx leptura. The sequence goes on from NC_089504.1 coordinate 53,695,587, forward strand.
CCAGCATGTGGATGTCCCAAGATCAATTCCTAGTCAGGGCACACATGAGAAGCGACCGTCTTCTCCTTCCCCCTTCTCTCTTCTCTCTTTCTTCCCTTACTGCAGCTAGTGGCTCTATTGGTTTGAGTGTCGGCCCTAGGCGCTGAGGATAGCTCTGTTGGTCGAAGCATTGGCCTGGGTCACTGAGTATAGCTCAGTTGATTTGAACATCAGCCCCAGATGAGGATTGCTGGGTGGATTCCTGTCAGGGTGCAAGCAGGTGTCTGTCACCCTAGCTCCTCGTCTTATTTAAAAAGAAAAAAAAGGACCACAACTAAATTATCTTCTTCTAGTCTTGAGAATACAATGATTTTGAGTCGAGATTTTCAAAATAAAGATCCCTAAGTTACTTTCAGGAGTTTATGAGATCAAAATAATTTTCATAATAACGGTAAGCCACTATTTGCTCTTTTTATTTTATTCTGTCATGGACACAAAGTATAGTTTTCTAGAAACTATGTGACATGTCATATCACAACAGATGGAATGCAGAAAGATTTGAGAATCCAGCTGTCGTCTATTATGCAAGACATTAAATAGATTTTTTAAAAATGTAAAGCAAGGTCATTTTCAAACTGTTATGGGATATTGGAAAACAGTTATTCTTCATAAAAGAACAACTTCAGTTGTTTTTGTTACTATATAAAGAAATTGTTGTTATTTTAAGCTAACTAATAAATAATTTTAAATTGCTGTTATAACTTAAAATGTAGTAAAATTTGATATATATTGCCAACATAAATAATAGCTTTTGGGGTTTTTTTCTAATTTTCAGAATGTAATAGAAACCAAAAAATTTGAGAATCACTGACTTTGAAGTTAGCAGAGGATGGTCAGTGGGTTGTTAAGATTCATTGATGATGAGCAATAATATTAACGAATAAAGTGCTTATATCATTTTGAAGTATAGAATACTTCCCACCTCTTTTAATGATTTAAACTCATGGCATTTTTTTTTTTGGTATTTTTCTGAAGTTGAAAATGGGGAGGCAGTCAGACAGACTCCCGCATATGCCTGACCAGGATCCACCTGGCATGCCCACCAGGGGGCGATGCTCTGCCCATCTGGGGCGTTGCTCTGTTGCAATCAGAGCCATTCTAGCACCTGAGGCAGAGGCTATGGAGTCACCCTCAGCGCCTGGGCCAACTCTGCTCCAGTAGAGCCTTGGCTGCAGGAGGGGAAGAGAGAGACAGAGAGGAAGGAGAGGGAGAGGGGTGGAGAAGCAGATGGGCGCTTCTCCTGTGTATCCTGGCCAGGAATTGAACCCGGGACTTCTGCACACCAGGCCGATGCTCTACAACTGAGTCAACCGGCCAGGGCCTAAACTCATGGTATTTAATAGTTTTAGATAGTCCTACTACTAATTATTTCTCCTATCTTCCATATCAATTCTCACTGTGTATAATTTCAAAGCTTTGGCAGGGGTCGTCTCCAGTGGTGGGATTCAGCCAGTTTACACAGGTTCAGCAGAACCAATACTTAATTTTCTGTTGAGTTTAGTCAACAAGTTGTTAAAATGGCTCTTGTAATCAGGATTCTCTCTAAGGTGGGCACCTGGGCAGCCACCCAATGTGGAAATCACAAATTTACATTCTTCACTCTTTTTTAATGTTTATCAGCGCAACAGCGTATTCTAAGCACCCATTGTAATGTTCATTCCATCCATAGGTGAGAAAAACTACAAAATGAAGATGCCAATCAAGAAGCAATATAGAAATATTTTAAGTAACAGTTTTATTGTTTTTGTCAGGTATTATTTAATATTTTTATTAATATTTAAAACTCATAACAATCTAGTTTTGTGTACCTCTTTTATTGTTCTTATTTAACTATTAAATGCATGAAATAATAAACTACCTTTCAGTATATTGGATTTTTTTTATACTTGAATTAGTCATTAGGACAGAAAACTGGCTATTAAATTATTTGAATCCCACCATTGGTCGTCTCCCCTGTTAAGTTCTTAACATCAGAAAGATGATGTGGTAAAGTCCAATTCTAAAAATGAGAGTTAAGAGAAATGCAGAGCATAGGTCTTTTACTTTAGGCTCAGTTAATTTTGTGATTCCATAGCAGCCTCCTTCAGGTAAACCCCGGAGAGTTCCACCATTCCAGTCAATTTCTGCACCCACTCCTCAACCGGTACTGCAGGTTCTCTTTCTTTTCCGTGGTTATTTATAGAGTTCTCCTGACAGATCTCTGACACCCTCCTCACCCCGAGGAGTCCACTTCTTTGGTTTTTTTCAGTTCATGATTTCTACACCTTTGACGCCCCTTTTTTGTAAGCTGCAGCCCCACTTTATTCCTGCCTTTCCCATTCTTCTGGGTTGTCAGCATTTCTGCCCCATTCCCAATCCTGCTTTTTGTTTTATTGTATTATTTTATTTTTGTTGTTTAGAGGTATGGAGAGTTTTATGTTTAAGTAAAGGAGAGCTGGGGCAAGGGAGAAGAAAAAACTAAGCTTGGGTGAAAAGCTATTATGTTTGAAATGACATCTAGAAAGCTCAGAATTCCATGGAAACCATTTCATAAGAGGTTTGGGCTGATTTTTTGGCAGGAGGGTTTACTGCCTACATAGTTTTTACTTCTATGGCATTCAGAGTAATTAATGGCAGATGGAGAAAAATACTGAAGACTGAAAATACTAAGAAAGGGGAAAAGATGGAAAGATAAAGTGGAAAAACCCCAGACATTTGTGAGGTTCATTATAAAATTGTTAAAAACTTAGGGAAAGAAGAAAAAGCAAGTACTCATGTGTGTGGCAGAGGCTAGAGAGAAAATGGGAAAAATATTAATAGTTTTTCTGTTAGACTAGTGAGGCAATGGTATATTCTTTCCTTCATTCAGCATTTTCACTGATTTTGAGTGTTACATTGTCTTTGAAACAGCTTTTACAACCTGGTCCTTGGAAACCAATGATTAAATAAATGATTAATTTGCCAAGCTCTAAATCATGATTATAAAAATGCTATCAACCTTGATGAAAATAAGAGCTAGCAGTTAAATAAACAATTAAGTATGCAAATTTAAGTCTCAACATAGGCATTAACTGGTCTGCTGAGGTCACTTTTGCATGGACTTTTGAAATAGATGTCATTTAGTATGTTCATTTACATTCTGAAGAAAAGGGTGTCATTTCCTGTTATCCAGTTCAGAAACATTTACCCTGAGAATGGCCGGTCCAGCTAAGCTAATCTCGCCCAGTTGCCTGGAATTGCTAACAATTACTTTTACAGCTATGACTAAACCAGACAAAATAAAACAAAAACAGAATAAACAATTTATCTAAGGAGATTACTCTATTTGTAAAGTCCTCAGTTCTGACAGGCAAATGGTTTCAAATTTTCTTTCATGTCTTCAGAAAAATTGGCCCTATTGACTTGTTATTTTGAACACTTTGAGATGCAAGAAGAATATAGTGGGCTTTTGTAAGAAATTATGTAGTTTAAATTTGGGAAGCCAGGTGGCTGAATCTAGCCATAAACTCTGACTATTTCTAGAAGAGTCCAGAGCAGAGTGGTAAAGCCCTGTATGAGTCACCCAGAGAGATAACGGGAAAGAAACAATGCAAAATAAATGACGCCTTCCCTAATCTTGGCCTATTCCCTGCCACCCTCTTCTCTCATTCAAAAAGCAATGGCAGGTTTTAAGATTTGCTTTTTATTTCCCTTTTTATTGAATTTATTGGGGTGACACTGGTTAACAAAATTATACAGGTTCCTGTGTACAGTTCTATGATACATTATCTGTACACTGTATTGTGTGTTCACCACCCCATCTTCTTCCATCACTATTTATTCCCCCATACCCTCCACAATCACCACACTGTTTTCCATGTTCATGAGGTTTTCTGTTTGTTTTTGATCAATCCCCCTCCATTTATGCCCTCCAATCCCCACCCTTGACAGCTGTCAGCCTACTCTCTATTTATGAGTCGGTTTCTATTTTGCTTGTTAGTTCATTGTGTTAGATTCCACATATGGTACTTATCCATATCTAACTGACTTATTTTCCTTCCATGCTGTTGCAAAGGGTAAGATTTTCTTCTGTTTTTATAGGCAAGTAGTATTCCTTTCAAAAGATGAGAATTTAGGTTTCAGATTAAGCTGTGAAAGTGGGAAGAATCTTCCTAAATTCTCACTGCCCTGTATCTGTAATTCCTTTTATGATACTGGCCATATTCTCTTATGTTATTGTTTATACATATACCTTATCTTTATTAAGACACAATGAGTTATTTCTGGTCAGGGTACAAGATCTATATTCATTCATATACTCTACACTGATTATAGTGGTATTATTCTAAAAGCAAGTAGTTAAATTTCTCAGTGAATGAATTAAAGGTACTGCTATGTCACCGGTTCTCATTGGTATTTGTGTTTTCACTGTAGTTGGGCAAGAAAAATTTAAATGCATATCCTTCATTCAACACTACTTACTAAGTATCTATTATATGCCAAAGCAAAAATTGTCCTAGGCCCTCAGGATATAAAAATGACTGAGAGATAAATGCGATGCTATGGTTGCCATGTTTTTAACAAAAGCACCCAAATCTATCCAGCTGCTTGGTGATCATACAGATGTATAAGTGTATTAAGCATGAGAGCTTTCAAGTGATACCCAAGTTTTTGGTTTCATAAGGCAATATGCAATATGTAGTAGTATCTTTTGTTAAATATAGACTGAGAATTAACATTTATTTAAAACACAATCTTTATATTCAATTGTTTATCATGTTATATAGTGCCTATCATAGTAACTGTCCATTGTAGGAACTCAGTATCAATATTTGTTGACTTACTCACTGAGACAATGAGGAATAAAGTTTTAATGTTAGAAGAAAACTTAGAAGAAAGCTTAGCGATATCTGTATATTTAATTTACTAAGAGATATAAGTCCAGAGATAAATGACTCCTGTCACTCTCATAGGCAGATGGGATCTAGAACCCTGTTACCCTCCCATGCAGTTTAACGCTGAAGTGCCACCTCTTCAGTCATCTTCTGAGGAAATTATAAGTTGGAGAAGATGACGATACATTTTCATTTGTAAAGTCAGCTTCAAAACTTCCCATAAAAAATAAGCTATGGATTAGCTAAGATGTAAGATTCTAATTTCTACTTTATTTTTTGTGTGTGTGTGTGAGAGAGAGAGAGAGAGCGATAAAGACAGAGAGGGAGACAGAGAGAGTGACAGGGACAGACAAAGAGGAAGGGAGAGAGATAAGCATCAGTTCTTTGTTGTGGCACCTTAGTTGTTTATTGATTGCTTTCTCATATGTACCTTGACCGAGGGCTCCAGCCAAGCTGGTGACCCTTTGCTCAAACTAGTGACCTTGAACTCAAACCAGTGACCTTGGGCTTCAAACCAGCAACTTTTGGCCTCAAACTAGCAACCATGTGATCATGTCTATGATCCCATGCTCAAGCTGGTGAGCCCACACTCAAACCAGATGAGTCCATGCTCAAGCTGGCAACATTGGGATTCTGAATCTGTGTCTTCTGCATCCCATGTTGACGTTCTATCCATTGCACCACCTCCTGGTCAGGCTATTTTATTATTTTATTAATATAAAATATTTTGTTCCTGTTTAAAGTAAGTATCATTTATGTTAGAGTCATATCTAATTATTATTTTTTGACTCATATAATTATTATAATCAAGATCTACTAATTACTTTTGGCTATATAACAGATAATTCATTAGACATTTTTCAATAGACATTATTTTCAATTAGACATTATTATTTTATTATTATGTTTTAAATCTTACCATGTATTATTTTTAGTGTTTTTATTTATTGATTTTAGAAAGAGAAAGAGAGAGAGACAGAAACATTCATCTGTTTCTATACATGCCCTGATTGAGAATTGAACCAGCAGGCAACCTTTATGTATCAGATGATACTCTAACCAACCGAGTTATCCATCCAGGGCCTCATTTTTTACATTATTTTAAATACTTCTTTCCATAACTGACATCCACTAATAATTTTTACTTGATTGAGTTGAAATTTTTTATAAAAACATATGAACTAATTGCCTTTTATGATTAGTGTGCAGATGGTGTTGATTGATAAATGTCCAGAATAGATCAGGATCCTTACCTTAAGATAATCTAGTATTACATAATGGTCTTAAGTTATTTTAGGTCTATCAACCTGTTTCTCTTTGATCCAAAGCTTCATTGAAACCTCTTTCCAAAAGTTTGGAAATATTGGTTAAAAACTTGTTATCTGCTTCTGTTGAAAATTCACCTTCCTAATAAGATAAGGTTGCAAGTACAGGATTCTCACTGTAGTATCAATTATAATAGAGAAAACTTGGAAATAGCTTAAATGCCTCAACAGGAGAATGGGAAAATGCAGTATTTAAAAACTTAAAATGAGTCAATTCTGTGTTACTCTCTCTAAGACCTAATGTAGAAAGAAAAATATGTCATTCAGAAATAATTTGTTACAATATATAGATGTAAAAATATTCTGAGTAATAGTAAATATGGGGCTTTTTGCCATATAGACTATATATTTTTAAAGAATTTATTATTTTGGAGGAGTTTAGGTTTACAACAAACTAAGAGGAAAACAGAGACTTCTCATAAACCTTTTGCTATTACACATGCAGACCCTTCCCATTATCAAAAATATATACCAGATTCTTTTTTTGTGAGTATTTTTCTGAAGCTGGAAATGGGGAGAGACTGTCAGACAGACTCCCGCATGCGCCTGACCAGGATCCACCCGGTACGCCCACCAGGGGGCGATGCTCTGCCCCTCCCGGGCGTTGCTCTGTTGCGACCAGAGCCACTCTAGCGCCTGGGGCAGAGGCCAAGGAACCATCCCCAGCGCCCGGGCCATCTTTGCTCCAATGGAGCCTTGCTGCGGGAGGGGAAGAGAAAGAGAGGAAGGAGAGGGGGAGGGGTGAAGAAGCAGATGGGCGCCTCTCCTATGTGCCCTGGCCGGGAATCGAACCTGGGACTTCTGCACGCAAGGCCGACGCTCTACCACTGAGCCAACCGGCCAGGGCCTATACCAGATTCTAAAACACAACTGATCACAACAAAAGTCAGTGAACCTACATTGACACATAATCACCCAAAGTCCACAGTTTATATTACCGTTAATTCTTGGTTTGTATATTCTGTGAGTTTGGACATTTATATAAGAACATTAGCTATCATTAAGATATCATACAGGGTATTTTCACAGCCCTAAGAATCCTCTGTGCTCACCAACTCAGCTCCCTTTACCAAGCCTCCGTGTCCCCAACCCTACCTCCTGGTAACCACTGATCTTTTTACTGTCTGCATAGTTTTGCCTTCTCCAGAATGTCATAGTTGGAATCATTTCCTATGTAGATTTTTCAGATTGGCTTCTTTTTTTTCTTTGTATTTTTCTGAAGCTGGAAACGGGGGAGGCAGTCAGACTCCCGCATGCGCCCAACCAGGATCCACCCGGCACGCCCACCAGGGGGCGATGCTCTGCCCATCCGGGGCGTCGCTTTGTCACGACCAGAGCCACTCTAGCGCCTGGGGCAGAGGCCAAGGAGCCATCCCCAGCGCCCGGGCCATCTTTTGCTCCAATGGAGCCTCGGCTGCGGGAGGGGAAGAGAGAGACAGAGAGGAAGGAGAGGGGGAGAGGTAGAGAAGCAGACAAGCGCCTCTCCTGTGTGCCCTGGCCGGGAATCGAACCCGGGACTTCCGCACGCCAGGCAGATGCTCTACCACTGAGCCAACCAGCCAGGGCCCAGATTGGCTTCTTTTACTCAGAATATGCTCTAAGTTTCCTCTATTTCTGTGACATTTTTTCTATATATAAATATATAGAGTAAATAGCTAAATGGACATACATCAAATTGGTAATAATGGCAACTACTGGGAAAATAACAGAGCAGTATGCTTAGAAGTAGGAGAAAGAAGGTAAAAAGGAAATTTATTTGTAACATTTTATTTATTTATAAAGATAATGTATCCTAATGTTATGTGTATAACTTCAAATTATTTTATAAGTAAATGAGAAGGGGGTTTTCTTGCTTCCATTTTGGTATGTGAATAGCTAAGAAGTAAGTATGCCTACTCTCACAAAAAGAAAAAGGCTGAAAAACTGAAAATCAACATTTATCATAGAAATGAGTTAAAGAGTTAAAAAAAGGGTAGATGTTAATCCAAGTATATCAATAATCATTGTAAATGTGAATGGTCTATATCAATAAAAAGACAGTGGCTGGTCGAATGCATAGAAAACAAGACCAACTATAGTTTGTCTACAATAAAGCTACTTTAAAAGTAAAGACTTGGGTCAAAAGTAAAAGGATGGTGAAAGATATATCATGTTAACAGTAATAAAAGAAAGCTGGTGAAGTTGCATCAACTTCACAGAACACCAAACTCAGAACAAGAAAAATTATCAGGGACAAAGGAGGTATTACATAATTCCAAAGGAGTCCATTTGCAAGAACACAGAGCAATCCTAAGTATGTTTACACATAGCAAAAGAGAATAAAAATATGTGAGGTAGCCCTGGCCAGTTGGCTCAGTGGTAGAGCATCGGCTTGGCGTGCAGGAGTCCTAGGTTCAATTCCCAGCCAGGGAACACAGGAGAAGCGTCCATCTGCTTCTCCACCCCTCCCCTCTCCTTCCTCTCTGTCTCTCTCTTCCCCTCCCACAGCCAAGGCTCCATTGGAGCAAAGTTGGCCCAGGTGCTGAGGATGGCTCCATGGCCTCTGCCTCAAGCACTAGAAATGCTCTGGTCGCAACAGAGCGACACCCCAGACTGGCAGAGCATCGCTCCCTGGTGGACATGCTGGGTGGATCCCGGTCAGGTGCATGCAGAAGTCTGTCTGACTGCCTCCCCGTTTCCAACTTCAGAAAAATACAAAAAAAAAAAAAAATGTGAGGTAAAATATTTATAACCAAAAGGAAACATAAATCCACTCTTATAGTTGAAGACATCAACAGCCCTGTTAGTAACTAATATGTGAAATAGGCAGAAAATCAGCATGGGTATAGATGACTTGAACAGCATTATTAACCAACATATTTTAGTTGATATTTATAGAAAACTTCTTTAAAAACAGCACAATACACATTCTTCTCAAACTCACATGTAACATTATGATTATATCACATCTTTTGTTTTCTTTCTTTTCAAATCTTTTGCTTATTATTTGTCTAGTTTATGTCTTTTTGTCCTTTAGCTTGCACTCATTTTGTATACATATGAGAGGCAACAATTTTTAACCAGTTCATTTTGCCTACTTATATTTATTGTAATTTATACTACTTTTGTTACTATTTCTGCTGCTTTGTCTTAGGTTTTTATTTCTTCTGATCTTTATATCTTTCATCTAGCTTTAGATTGATGAGGTTGTCACTAGTATTTTTTTGTTTTCATTTATTTTATTTTTTTTATTCCATAAGATTGGAATTATAGACTTTTAATTCTTTCATTCTGAATGGTTTAAATAGAATTAATATCTATCATTGTTAGGAAACTCCAATTAATTTAATTGATTTCCCTGGATAATGTTTTCTGATTGTTGTCTAAAAATATATTTTTTTAGAATAGTGCTACAAGAATGTAGTGTATATACATTGCCTTAATTTTCTTTACTCATTTTAGGAATTGCATTTTTTAATACAAATATTCAAGCTTTCATCTAATTCTAGTTTTCAGTATCCTCTTAATTTATAACACCTGAGAATTTTTAAATATGTTCAGTAGTGCATGTAAGAGACAATTTTGTTATTTCTGCTGTCATTTCTAGGTGTTTATATGTATTGGGAGAGTTAACATTATCATGTTATTTTAAGTCATCAAATGGAATAAACTGGGAGATTTTGAACTAAGCTGTTCCTTCATTTTGTTTGTATGTGCATAGACCCTCTTTACACTAATTCAGCCATCACGGGAAGATGCAGAATTTCCATATGACATGGTGAGTCACTTTATGTAGCTGTCCTTGTTACAAGGAGATGCATTTGTTCTGTATAATAGACGATCTCTAGCAGAGCTCAGAATTCACTAAATTTGCCTTCAGTTCTCTGCTTTTTCAGCCCCACACCATGACTGATGCCCCAATTTCACTTGTTGTTAACTCCCTTTGTTGTCCTACTCATTCTGCTCACCAGGTTTTTCCTGACCTCAAAATGGACCTCGATTCTTGCCATGTTTTTCTGTTACATGGTATAACATGGGTGAACCTCAAAACATTATGTTAAATGAAGGAAGTCTAACACAAAAAACCCCACATGTTGTATAATTTTATGTATTTAAAATGTCCAGAAAAGACAAATCTATAGATATAGAAGTATTAGATTATTGGTTGCTTGAGGCTGGAAGTGGTAATGAGAAGTTTTTCTGGAATGAAAAACATTCTAAAATGATTGTAGTGATGGTTGCACAGTATTTCTAGTGAATCCATCAGAAATACTGCATCATGCAGTTACCCTGAAGGTGTTTTGTGGGATGTAAACCACACTTCACAACACTGTTTAAGAAAAACAAGGATAGCCTGACCTGTGGTGGCGCAGTGGATAAAGTGTTGACCTGGAAATGCTGAGGTTGCCGGTTCAAAACCCTGGGCTTGCCTGGTCAAGGCACATACGGGAGTTGATGCCTCCAGCTCCTCCCCACCTTCTCTCTCTGTCTCTCTCTCCTCTCTCTCTCCTTTTCTCTCTCCTCTCTAAAATGAATAAATAAAATAAAATAAAAAACCCAGACTTATAAAGAAAAACAAGGATAAGACTTCTGAACTTTCTCTCTGTTGCAACCATAAAAAAGAAAAGCTACATGTTAGATGTGATGAGAGAGAACAGAAAGAGCCTACTTTCTGACTGGCATAGTGAGCCTAGTCAGGCCTGTCTTCATCCGGACTTCTTTTATATGAGAAAATAAGTAGAATTTTGTTTTATTTAATTTTTAATGCACATATTATGTGATCATCTATGTTTCTTATTAAAAATTTGAGTAGTGTTTCATTACTTGGATGTACCACAGTTTATTAATTCACCAGGTGAAAAACAAGTTGGGTTGCTTCCTGTCTGGCAGTCACTATTAATATTTGGAAACAGATTTGGTGTTGAATATAAATTTCAATTTCGCTTAGAGTGGGATTCCTGGTAAGTGTATGTTTAACTTTGCAAGAAATTGCCAAACTATTATTCAGTGTGTTTTATTTTCCATTTTTCCAGCATATGAGTTTCAATTGTTTTGCATCCTCTCCAAAATAATTTTAAAGCCATTTTATTAGATGTATACTGGCATTTTAATAAGGTTTTAATTTCCTATTTCCTAGCATTAAATAATATCAAATGTCATTTTCATTAGTTATGACATTTTAGTGTCTATAAACAGTACTGGAATACTGAGGTAACATTTATTTCAGCAACATCAGTGGCTTTTCTCAAAAGAGCTCTTATCCAGATATAGTTCTTAACAGCCGAGAAACTGACAAAGGAAAAACTTGAGTTTTGTACCATTTTCTTTGATTTCATTAATCAGTTCAGTAAGATTGTAAGGTTGTGCCAATTTCTAAAAGAAAACAAAATGAAGTCTTCTGATTAAGGTTAAACAACAGAAACAACAACATAATACTTAAAACAACTGGTATGCTTGGATATCAACCAATATCAGACCAATCAGAGCAGATGTTAGTTGTAAACAACAGTTTGGGCATATTTGGATATACTGGTCAATATCAGCCTAGTATGTATCATTTCACATGGATGTGAACATAATTATGGTATAATTTCTAGATGTTGAACTGAGGGGAAGGGGGATGACAACTCCATTTATAAATTCGGTGCTTCATTCTGCTAATTATTTTTATTGTTGATAGGTCAATTGACTACTGTCATAAAGGAAGAAACTGTCTGCTTTTTCACATACCTGCCACCACAGTGAGATGAAACTTTCTGTTTTATAACAATCTACCAGGTAAGTTCAATTTGCATTTTTCTTAGTATGATTGAGACTTCCTTTACATATGTTTAGAGTCATTTGTGTTCTCTTTTCTGAAAATTGTTCGTTTATGTTTTTCATCTATTTTTTTTCTAATGAATTCCTGATATTTTCTTATGAGATTAAGGCAAACCATAATATGTGTAAAAATTAGCTCATAGTGATGTGACTTATAAGTAACATTTTTTCTAAGTTTTCAACTTGTCTTTTGGTTTTATTTATTGTGATTTATTTCTATAAAAGAAATATAAAATGTAGTTAAATTAGTCAATCTTTTCTTTTATGGCTTCTGGATTTATGCCATATTTAGATATGTAAGTCTTCCACATTCCAAGATTAATTTTTATATTTCCTTATATTTTCTTTTAGTGCTATTATGGTTTCTATTGTTTTTAATTTTAAAATTTAAATATTTGATTATATAGCATTTATCCTTACATAAGTGTGAAGTATGGATTAAACTATTTTGCTTATTGCATATGCATTTTTCAAAGTGCCATCAATTGCCAAAACCCTTTTCTTATTTCATTGCAATATCACCATTATCATAATTATAAACATAATTATTGCATGTATTTAAGTCAATTAAACTTCTTATTTTGTTCCATTGCTCTATCATCTATACATGTGGCAATAATACTCATTTTAACTAATGTAGCTGTAAAATATATTTAACTATTTGACTAATAGGGAAATTTCCTTTAATGACTTTCTTTCTTTTTCTCTTTGTCTCTCTCTCTCTCTTTCTCTCTCTCTCCACTTATATATAAAACATTCGCAGTTCTTTTTCTGGCTATTCTTGCCTGCTTTTTTTTTTTTTTCTTGCCTGCTTTTATAATCAACTGTTCTAGTTTTGAAACTAATAATGGATTTTCATTAGGATTATATTAAATTTATCGATTAAGTTATGGAGAATTGACATCTTTATAATGTTGAGATCTTCTGTCTAGGTACATCATATAATTTTCAATTTGTTCAAAGTTTCTTTTGTCTCATAGATATTTTATCTGTCTTCATTTTCTACTTATGTAGATTTTTTAAAGTTTATTCTTAATAATTTTATTTATCATTTCTATTATAAATTAGGTCATTAATTATATCTATATGGTTGGTTTTTTTATATATGAAGTTTATTAATTTCTGTATATTGATATTATATATAGCCCTCTCAGTGAATTATCTTGTTGCTTATGATACTTTTACGGTAGTCTATTTTGGTTTCCTAGGTACCTGAAATTTATCTCCAAGTAATTAATTTTATCTATATTTTCAATTAATTTTATTATTGTTTATTTTCCTTTTCAAATTGCATTAGTTTAATTGTTTATATCAGGGGTAGTCACCCTTTTTATACCTACCGCTCACTTTTGTATCTCTGTTAGTAGTAAAATTTTCTAACCGCCCACCAGTTCCACAGTGATGGTGATTTATAAAGTAGGGAAGTACCTTTACTTTATAAAATTTATAAAGCAGAATTACAGCAAGTTAAAGTATATAATAATAATTATTTACCAAGTACTTTATGTTGAATTTTTGCTAAGTTTGGCAGAATAAATCTTTATAAAACAACTTACTATAGTTAATTCTATCGTTTTATTTATACTTTGGTTGCTCTGCTACCGCCCACCATGAAAGCTGAAATGCCCACTAGTGGGCGGTAGGGACCAGATTGACTACCACTGGTTTAAATAAATATTGAACAGTGGTGATTTTTGTAGAAATTCTCATTTTTCTTGACTAAATTGGTATGTGTCTAGTATTTTCCCATTTAAGAATAATGCTCCTTTTGGAATTTTTACAGATGTTACATAGGTATCCATCTGTTTCTCTTTTATAATGAAATGATGTTAAATGGTTATTTAACATCAAAGAAAGGTTTTAAACAAGTTTTAAAATTAGATCTATTTATATTATAATTTGTATTAATATATATTCTAATATGGAATCATGTTTGATTTGTGAATAGACTTCTATAGATTAGAGTGGATAATTATTCTTTTAATCTACTCTGGATTCTGTTGCCAGTTTTTATTTAGTTTTTACTTTCATTGATATTCATAACTGACATCTGTATTTTTAGAATTTTTGCTAGTATTTAATAACAATATTATATTTTATTTATAAGAATGTTTCAGAAAACTCCTAAAAATGAGATTAGCTTTTATTTTATGCTTTTATAGAATTCTACTTTTAATCTATCTTGACCTGATATTTTCTATAATCTGTTCTTCAAATGTTTATTTCTTTTCTCCAACTCCTATCCCCAAGATTAGTATATTTAGATTTTCCTTTATGCTAGAGTCTGTTTTGGTACATTTTGAATTTCTTATTAGGTTAGGAAATCTTTTCAGAGAATTAATAAAATCTTTTATGACTCTTAATTTTCTCAGTTTCTATAGTTATTTTTAGTTTAATATTTCATATTTGCTCTCTACTTCTCAGTTTTCTAATTATTTTCTTAATAAGGTTAAATCATAGTTTAAATCTATTTTTATTCATTTTAAAAGATCTAGCTTATAAACCTCTGTTTAGCTTTTTTTTTATATTTCAGTATTTTTGTTATTATTATTAGATTGTTTCTCTGCCTTTCTCCACTGAGTTTGTTATATGTTTACAAAACTTAGTTTTATTAGTTAACATAAATATTTAGCACTGTGAATTTTTTGGGGGGATTGTTCATGTATACTTTCATGAGTTTTAATCACATTTATTTTTTACAACAGTGATATAAAGACATTTTTGAAAAATTTTCTGTGATAGAGCCTTAACATTTCTAGTGTCAGTAATTTTCTATTTGATGAATTGTCAACCCTATGTTATTAGTTTTCTTTTTATATTAACTCTATGGTCAAATACAAGTTAATTTTTATGAACATTCCATGGATACTTGTACTTAGGATAGAGAATGATCAATGATTGTATCTAAATCTATTTTTATAGCATATCTATCTGTATCTATAGCTCAATTAAATATAGTTTGCTTCCTCTCTGGACATAGTGTAGAATTGTATCTCTCTGCCTTCATTTTGTGGTTAGGTGGGCAATGAAATGAATTGTAAGAAAAAATGATGTATGTGATTTCATTACTGGTGAGAGGCTCCAGAGCATTCTCTCCCCTTCAAAGACAGAAATTGGGAGTGACGTCACGGAAATGGCGCCGTGAGCAGCGCGTCCGACAGATCTCCCCAAAATCTCAACAAATTTATCAACTAGAAACAGAAAAATTTATCCTTGGAGCATCCCGGAGTTCCACACACACACTGAAAGCAAAAGGACTGTTGCCGAGGAGGGAATACGCCTGGGGTGAGTCAACCCACATGTGCAGCTGCCCGCGCCGCGGTCCAGAGAGTCCTGGCCACCGGAGTGCACTAAGAAACCACGCGCGCGCCCCGTGCCGCGGTCCGGGGAGTCCCGGCCACCGGCGTGCACTGAGAAGCCGCGCGCGCACCCTGTGCCGCAGTCCAGGAGGGGCGCCAAACCTGTCTTTCCTAGTCGGGAGATTCTCTCCGTGGGCGGGGCACCTCACCCAGCCATTCAAGCTAACAATCAAGCGTTGGGGGAGGGGCGCACAGGCAGCCTGAAATACTCTCTGGAGCACAGCTGCGGATCCAATCACTGAAATGAACTTAACCCACGAAATCTGCGCACCCACAGGGCTCTAATTGATACGATCTCTCCCAGTTCAGCGATCCAAGACAAGAGGCATAATATTTTTCAGTGCCTTTCGCTAAAGGGGCGGGGGCAACTTCTGATTGACAGAGCCTCCATATTCAGGGATATACCTAACAAGAGGGACTTGGCAAATATTAAGATCTATACAGCAAGCAGCGAATAGTGCATCTTCTTCCCAGCCAAAACAGGCTACAAAGTGTGGAAAGCCTGGGTTGAGTGGTCCAACTGAATGGTAGGTGCTGAACAGTCACCTTGACAACAATTGACTCCCAGCCCCACCTGATTACGTTGGAAGCTCTGACTGCCAGAGCCTTACCCAGAGCCTTGCGCTGAGTGAGGATAGAGTGGGGATTTCCCAGCTCTTTGAGCCTCTTACTCCCCAGACAGAAGCAGTGGCAGCCTCATAGCTGGATCACCAGGCTGCTAATTCAGGAAGGGGAGACTAGGGGAGAGACTCCAGGAAAGCAAACTCTCTCATTGTTGGACTCTGCAAACGCCAACAAGCCTTGACTACCAGCGAGACTAAAGTCAATTATATGACATTGCCATAGAATCCCATCAACTGCAAATCCCTACCTAAGCATGACACAGGGGCAGAACCTGGGGTACAGAGTCACCGACCAGGAAGAGGGAGAGAAAAGAAAAAGGAAGAAGTTAACCTCTCAAAATCAAGAAAAATCCACAGACTTTATAACTTGTTCCACTAATTCTTTGTTGTTGTTGTTTCTTTCTTCTTTCTTATTGCCTTTATTATTATTCGTATTTCCTCCACCTCGGTCCTTTTATTCTCTGCCCATCTTATGCTACCCTTTTCTTGAACTACACTACCTATGAGTGTTACATTTTATTTCTTTTCTTCATCCTTATTCTCCTTTAGGGTTACACTCCAAAACCCTTAACTCTCACTCTCTCCTCTTTTGTTTTCTTATTGGGTTTTTTTTTCGGTTTTTTTTTCCCTTTCCTTTTTTTCTTCCTTCGTTTCTCTCTTTTTCTTATTTTTTCCTTTCTATTCGTTTCTTCTTTTCTCCTTTTATTTTTCCTCCCATTTAATCCTCAATCACGAACAAATTATTTAATTTGGGACTCAATTTTTTTTGTTTTTTTTTTCTTTTCTGCTTTTGTTCTTGGTTTTCCTTTATTTGTTTGTTTTTGTGGCATTTAGGGTACTTTTTACATTGCTTTTTAACTCACTAGCATTCCTCCCAACCCAAAGTCTCCATTGTATTTAGTCTTCTCTCCACTTAATACAACAGATTTTTACTTATTATTTTTATTTTTTTCTTCTTTAAATATTATTATTTTTTCTCTCCTTTTTTTCTGTTTCCCTCTTATCCCTCTCATTATATCTCTTAGTCGACCATCACTTACAAGCAAATCATTTTATGCTTGTCTAAGATATTCTCCCTTTTTTTTTTTTTTTTTGCATTTAGTAGGTCCCTACTCCCTTTTTTGCCCCTTGAACTCTTCACCCCAAATCAGGCCCTCCGTTATAGGCAGTTTTTGCTCCATTTAGCATAATACAATTCACAGGTCATCAGGATATTTCCCTAAAGAGGTGAGAGGAGGGGAGGAGAAGAAAGAAAAAAGGGGGAAATAATAAATTATTACTTTTTTTGTGTGTGGAGTGTTTTCCCTTTTTTTCCCCCTTTTTATTCTTTATTAATTCTAATTAACACTATCAACAAGACCACCTTCAGATGCCAATAAGAAAAAGGAAATTGAATATTATGGATACAAAAGATAGAGAGGTAACACAAATAGATGTGGAAAAATCTATGGAGAAAAGATTTAACATATTGGAAGCCTTGGAGCTAAATGACAGAGAATTTAAAATAGAAATATTAAAAATACTCAGAGATATACAAGAAAACACAGAAAGGCAATTTAGGGAAATCAGAAAACAATTCAATGATCACAAAGAATATATTACCAAGGAAATTGAAACTATAAAAACAAATCAAACAGAAATGAAAAACTCAATTCACGAACTGAAAAATGAGATAACAAGCTTAGCTAATAGAACAGCCCAGATAGAAGATAGGATTAGTGAAATAGAAGAC
This sequence comes from Saccopteryx leptura, assembly GCF_036850995.1. Lineage (NCBI taxonomy): Eukaryota > Metazoa > Chordata > Mammalia > Chiroptera > Emballonuridae > Saccopteryx > Saccopteryx leptura. The sequence continues at coordinate 53,713,317 of NC_089504.1, forward strand.
AAGCAACTTGAGGCACAACAGAGAGAAGAAGAAAGAGACTCAAAAATAATAAAAAACGAGAAAGCCCTACAGGAATTGTCTGACTCCATCAGAAAGAATAACATAAGAATAATAGGTATATCAGAGGGAGAAGAGAAAGAAAATGGAATGGAGAATATACTCAAACAAATAATAAATGAGAACTTCCCAAGCCTGTGGAAAGAACTAAAGCCTCAAATTCAAGAAGCAAACAGAACACCAAGTTTTCTTAACCACAACAAACCCACTCCAAGGCACATCATAATGAAGATGACACAAACCAATGACAAAGAAAAAATTCTCAAGGCAGCCAGGGAAAAGAAGAATACAACATATAAAGGAAGACCTATTAGATTATCATCAGATTTCTCAGCAGAAACTCTACAAGCTAGAAGAGAGTAGACCCCAATATTCAAAGCCCTGAAAGAGAGAAACTTTCAGCCAAGAATACTATACCCATCAAAGCTATCCTTCAAGTACGAAGGAGATATAAAAACATTCACAAATACAGAAAAGATGAGAGAATTTATCATCAGAAAGCCCCCACTCCAGGAAATACTAAAGGGGGTTTTCCAACCAGATTCAAAGGACAAAAGAAAACAAAACCACAAGTAATAGCTCCACCAAGAAAACAATAAAACCAAACTTAAACTGTGACAACAAAAGAAAAAAAAAGGGGAGAAAAGATGAAGATTAACAGTAGCAAAGGATGATGAAGTGCAGAAATACTCATAAGAAAGGGTACTACAATGAATATGGTAGGTACCCTTTTCATTACTTAATGGTAACCACCCTTGAAAAAACCACCACAAAAACACTTGACTTAAAAAAGGTAGCAACAGAGGAAAGAAGTATGGAATACAAACAAACAAAATCAAACAATAGAAAAAAAAAAAGAGAAGAATCAAACAAGATACAAAACTAACAGAAAGCAATTTATAAAATGGCAATAGGGAACCCACAAGTGTCAATAATTACACTAAATGTAAATGGATTAAACTTACCAATAAAAAGACACAGAGTAGCAGAATGGATTAAAAAAGAAAATCCAACTGTATGCTGCCTACAAGAAACTCATCTAAGCAACAAGGATAAAAACAAATTCAAAGTGAAAGGCTGGAAAACAATACTCCAAGCAAACAACACCCAAAAAAAAGCAGGTGTAGCAATACTTATATCTGATAAGGCTGACTACAAGACAGAAAAAGTACTCAGAGACAAAAATGGTCATTTCATAATGATTAAGGGGACACTGAATCAAGAAGACATAACAATCCTTAATATATATGCACCAAACCAAGGAGCACCAAAATATATAAGACAGCTACTTATTGACCTTAAAACAAAAACTGACAAAAATACAATTATACTTGGAGACCTCAATACACCGCTGACGGCTCTAGATCGGTCATCCAAACAGAGAATCAATAATGATATAGTGGCCTTAAACGAAATACTACAACACCTGGATATGATAGACATCTACAGGACACTTCATCCCAAAGCGACAGAGTATACATTTTTCTCTATTGTACATGGAACATTCTCAAGAATTGACCATATGTTGGGCCACAAAGACAATATCAGCAAATTTAGAAAAATTGAAATTGTACCAAGCATATTCTCTGATCATAAAGCTTTGAAACTAGAATTCAACTGTAAAAAGAGGGGGAAAAACCCACAAAATTGTGGAAACTAAACAACATACTTCTAAAAAATGAATGGGTCAAAGAAGAAATAAGCGCAGAGAAAATGAAAATACGACATATCAGAATCTCTGGGATGCAGCAAAAGCAGTAATAAGAGGAAAGTTCATATCACTTCAGGCCTATATGAACAAACAAGAGAGAGCCGAAGTAAACCACTTAACTTCACACCTTAAGGAGCTAGAAAAAGAAGAACAAAGACAACCCAAAACCAGCCGAAGAAAGGAGATAATAAAAATCAGAGCAGAAATAAATGAAATAGAGAACAGAAAAACTATAGAAAAAATCAATAAAACAAGGAGCTTGTTCTTTGAAAAGATCAACAAAATCGACAAACCCTTGGCAAGACTCACCAAGGAAAAAAGACACAGGACTCAAATAAATAAAATCCAAAATGAAAGAGGAGAAATCACCACAGACATCATAGATATACAAAGAATTATTGTAGAATACTATGAAAAACTATATGCCACCAAATACAACAATCTAGAAGAAATGGACAAATTCCTAGAACAATACAACCTTCCTAAACTGAGTCATGAAGAAGCAGAAAGCCTAAACAGACCAATCAGCAGGAAGGAAATAGAAAAAACTATTAAAAACCTCCCCAAAAATAAAAGTCCAGGCCCAGACGGTTATACTAGTGAATTCTATCAAACATTCAAAGAAGACTTGGTTCCTTTTCTACTCAAAGTCTTCCAAAAAATTGAAGAAGAAGCAATACTTCCAAACACATTTTATGAGGCCAACATAACCCTCATACCAAAACCAGGCAAGGATGGCACAAAGAAAGAAAACTACAGACCAATATCTCTAATGAATACAGTTGCTAAAATACTAAACAAAATACTGGCAAATCAAATACAACAACATATTAAAAAAATAATACATCATGATCAAGTGGGATTCATCCCAGAATCTCAAGGATGGTTCAACATACATAAAACGGTTAACGTAATACACCATATCAACAAAACAAAGAACAAAAACCACATGATCTTATCAATAGACGCAGAAAAGGCTTTCGATAAAATACAACACAATTTTATGTTTAAGACTCTCAACAAAATGGGTATAGAAGGAAAATATCTCAACATGATAAAGGCCATATATGATAAACCATCAGCCAACATCATATTAAATGGCGTAAAACTGAGGACTTTCCACCTTAAATCAGGAACACGACAGGGTTGTCCACTCTCTCCACTCTTATTTAATGTGGTGCTAGAAGTTCTGGCCAGAGCAATCAGACAAGACAAAGAAATAAAAGGCATCCATATCGGAAAAGAAGAAGTAAAGGTATCACTTTTTGCTGATGATATGATCCTATACATCGAAAACCCAAAGGACTCCACAAAAAGATTACTAGAAACAATAAACCAATACAGTAAGGTCGCAGGATACAAAATTAACATACAAAAGTCCATAGCCTTTCTATATGCCAACAATGAAATATTAGAAAACGAACTCAAAAAAATAATCCCCTTCACGATTGCAACAAAAAAAAATAAAATACCTAGGAATAAACATAACAAAGAATGTAAAGGACCTATATAACGAAAACTACAAGGCATTGCTAAGAGAAATAGAAAAAGACACAATGAGATGGAAAAATATTCCTTGTTCTTGGATAGGAAGAATAAATATAATTAAAATGGCCATATTACCCAAAATAATATATAAATTTAATGCAATTCCCATCAAAATTCCTATGAGATTTTTTAAAGAAATGGAACAAAAAATCATCAGATTTATATGGAACTATAAAAAACCCCAAATAGCCAAAGAAATCCTAAGGAAAAAGAATGAAGCTGGGGGCATTACAATACCTGACTTTAAACTATATTATAGGGCCTCAATAATCAAAACTGCATGGTATTGGCAGAAAAATAGACACTCAGACCAATGGAACAGAATAGAAAGCCCAGAAATAAAACCACATATATATGGTCAAATAATCTTTGATAAAGGGGCCAACAACACACAATGGAGAAAAGAAAGCCTCTTCAACAAATGGTGTTGGGAAAACTGGAAAGCCACATGCAAAAGAATGAAACTCGACTACAGCCTGTCGCCGTGTACTAAAATTAATTCAAAATGGATCAAAGACCTAAATATAAGATCTGAAACAATAAAGTACATAGAAGAAGACATAGGTACTAAACTCATGGACCTGGGTTTTAAAGAACATTTTATGAACTTGACTCCAATGGCAAGAGAAGTGAAGGCAAAGATAAATGATTGGAATACATCAGGATAAAAAGTTTTTGCTCAGCAAGAGAAACTGATATCAAAATAAACAGACAGCCAACTAAATGGGAACTGATATTTTCACACAACAGCTCAGATAAGGGCCTAATATCCAAAATTTACAAAGAACTCATAAAACTCAACAACAAACAAACAAACAATCCAATAAAAAAATGGGAAGAGGACATGAACAGACACTTCTCCCAGGAAGAAATACAAATGGCCAACAGATATATGAAAAGATGCTCAGCTTCATTAGCTATTAGAGAAATGCAAATCAAAACTACAATGAGATACCACCTCACCCCTGTTAGATTAGCTATTATCAACAAGACAGGTAATAGCAAATATTGGAGAGGCTGTGGAGAAAAAGGAACCCTCATAAACTGTTGGTGGGAATGTAAAGTAGTACAACCATTATGGAGGAAAGTATGGTGGTTCCTCAAAAAACTGAAAATAGAACTACCTTATGACCCAGCAATCCCTCTACTGGGTATATACCCCAAAACCTCAGAATCATTGATACGTAAAGACACATGTAACCCCATGTTCATTGCAGGACTGTTCACAGTGGCCAAGACATGGAAACAACCAAAAAACCCTTCAATAGAAGACTGGATAAAGAAGATGTGGCACATATACACTATGGAATACTACTCAGCCATAAGAAATGATGACATCAGATCATTTACAGCAAAATGGTGGGATCTTGATAACATTATACAGAGTGAAATAAGTAAATCAGAAAAAAACAAGAACTACATTATTCCATACTTTGGTGGAACATAAAAACGAGACTAAGAGACATGGACAAGAGAGTGGTGGTTACCAGGGGTGGGGGAAGGGAGGACGCAGGAGGGAGGGAGGGAGAGAGTTAGGGGGAGGGGGAGGGGCACAGAGAAAACTAGACAGAGGGTGACGGAGGACAATCTGACTCTGGGTGAGGGGTATGCAACATAATTTAATGACAATATAACCTAGACATGTTTTCTTTGAATATATGTACCCTGAATTATTAATGTCATCCCATTAACATTAATAAAAATTTATAAAAAAAAAAAAGAAATTGGCAATGTTAGATACGATGGTTAACCTGCCATCCTGGATTCCTGAGTGAGTACTCTGAGTAGAGGCCCTCTTCCAATCCTTGAAGATATGTCATGAAATTGAAAAATAAACAATTGTTTTAAGCAATTGGATTGGGGTACTGCTTGTCATAACAGCTAAACCAAGGCAATATTAATTGAATTAACTTTCATAATCTTACTTTTGTTCACTTGATTTGTCATTGCAGGGAGAATTACGGCCTTTGTCATACTACTCTTCGTCAGTTTCTACTTGAAATTTTTATACTGTTTGCTTTGTAAAGATTGATGCTAAATTAACTGGCATCTAAGTTTTAATAACTGTTATATTATTATAATTAATTGCACTATATAGCATTATAAAATCACTTCTTTTGTTTTACTTATGACTCTGTGCATGATTTTAAACTCAATTAAGATAGTAACACATGATTTATTTTTCTTTTTATTTGTTAGATTTCTTTGGCCATCTTTTTATTTTTAGTAGTTTTACGTCACAAAGCTTTAGGCATTTTTTTCCATAAAGCCCAGTGTTTGGGGAGTTTAGGACATTTTTCTTCAATATCCAAAGAGTTATGAAAACTCTTAGTTCCATCTTACTGTGTTTTAAGACTTCATTATTCTTTCAGTAGATTTTAAAATATTGTTTAATGTGTGATCACTGTTTTGTTTTCTGAAAAGAAAGTTTCCATTTTTTTCTAGTGTTAACTTTATATTATATTCTTAAGAATACATAAAAACAAATGCAATGTATAGATATATAGTGGTATTATTTTTTACTTTTCCATTAAAATAATGGTGAATTTGTATATTTCTGACTTTTACATTCTTCTTTTTCTCTTTCACCATCTATCCTTGTTATATTTTTATCACAGTACAGTATTTTAGTGTTTAACTTTACTCTCATATAATTTTTTCATTTGTAAATTTTCACTTCCAGTATTTTACACTCACATCTATCATGCTCATTTCTCCTTTAGCACCCAATATTCTTAGTTTTAATATTTCTTATATAATCTCTCATTTTAGTAGTATTCAACTTAAACAGTGCTTACTAGCATTGACTTTGAAAAGTTTTGAGTTCTATCATGGCTGGCTCTATTCTCTCTCTAAGAAAAGTTCATGGGAACATTGTTCCCTCATTGTTCCCTCATTTTTCTGCATGGGTATACTTAAAACTGCTTACTGCTTTTGTATTAGAATTGGAATTTGGCCAAATAGAAAATTTTCTTCTTTTTCTAAATCTTTAAAATGATAAGCGAATACTTACCATTTTTCTTAATTTTAAACTCTCTGTATTTATTTTATTTTTAAAACGGGATTTTTTTATTGTGCTTTTCATCACTCATTGTAGCATTAGCACTCTCCTTTTGCTTTTCCCAATTTCAATTTCAAATCTGAAATTTAATATTTTCAGTTATTTCCCAAGATCTCTTAAATCATATTTTGAATCATTATGTCTTTTGGTTTTTGAAAATTTTAGCTACAATTTATACTTTGCTGTTTGTTCCATAGAGACTACTTTTATTATTATTTTTTTATTCATGGTAAGTTTCCTCTACTTCTTGCTAACATGTTTCTGTGAGAATTCTCCCATAGGCATTTTTTTCTTTTAAACTATATTCTTGCTGAAGGAATTAAGTTTTCATAAACAAACCATCTTGAAGGATATTTGTTTAGAAAGAGGCTAGGGGCAAATTCTAAGGCAACTGAAATCTTTTTGGGGGGATCTGGTAGCTGTGTTAGTATTTTTGGGTTTTTCTTTTTAACAAACCATGGAAATGGGTAGCTGGGGAATAGTACATACAGTATTTATAACAATAAACTTTACATTTACAACCGTTTTATGTTCACAGCAAAATGCTGCAGAAAGTATAAGGAGTTTTGAATATTCCCTGCCTTCCTAGCCCTTCCTCCCCTCAACTCTCAACCTATCCTACTGTCAACATCTGTCACTAAAGTGGTAGACTAAGTTCTCACTTAACATCCTTGGTATGTTCTGTGACATTAAGTGAATGAATAATATATAATCAAACCAATTTTACCATAGGTTAATTGATGTAAATAAGAGTTAAGGTGCTATGGCATCTCATCAACACTATAAGAAATGATGTTGAATGAAACTTTGTTTTTTTATGACCTGCTGTACATTTGCTACAATTGCTGAACCTACATTGTCATGTCATTATCATTCCAACTCCATAGTTACATTAGGGTTCACTCTTGTTTCTGTACATTGTAGGAGTTTTGACAAATGTATGATGACACATACTCATTATTGCAGTATCACACAGAACTCTTAGCACCTTAAAAATCCTCTTTGCTTTGACTATTTATCTCTCCCCACTGACTTATCTTTTTACTGACTTCATAGGTTTGCCTTTTCCAGAATGTCATATAGTTGGTATCACAGATTATTTACTTTTTTTTATTGTCTACTTTCTTTTAGTAATATGCATTTAAGGTTTCTCTACAATTTTTATGGCTTGGTTGCTCATTTCATTTCTGTTCTGAATAATATTCCATTGTCTAGATGCATCACAGTTTACTTATAAGTTAACTTACTGAAGGACACCTTGGGTGCTTCCAAATTTTAGCTATTATGAGTAAAGCTCAAGTTTATATCCGTGTACAGGCTTTTGTGTGGAAATGATTTCCTGACTCCTTTGGATAAAGACCAAGGATCACAGTTGCTGGATTATATGGTAACAGTATGTTTAGTTTTCTAAGGAATTATCTTCCAAAGTGTCTGAAAAATTACAATTTAATCATGAAGAATAAAATCTGTTAAGATGCATTTGTAAACTATGTATTATTGTTTTATTATTGAAAGGAGAATATATTTATACATATTTAGTCAGTTTTCTTCACACACCCACAAAACTAAATTTTTGGTTCTGCATGTTTAATCTCTGGGAAGAATCTGAAAATTGAAGAATGTAGGGACACAAACATTTAACTTCATTTTGAGGGCAAATTTATTTGTTGAGATTTAGCTTTTTATAGCATTAATATTAATTAATCTTTCTTTTATTTGACAAGTACTTTATCATTTTTTATAACTTATTTCTCATCTAAAACATATGGACCACCCAGAGAAAAAGAAAAAATAATACTCACTCTCTTTATTTTAGACTCTATCTATTCCAGTTCTGCAAATAATTTTGTAAAGTTAACAAGGCTCCTATAATTGTATCAAGCATATGATATTTGTATTAAACTTATCCACTTTTAATAATGTCAAAGTGTTTAACTCTTAATTATTCTCATGGCACTGAGCCAAAAGAAAATATACAGGCTGAAGTAGGTAGAAATGAGACTAACATTTTAAAACACTTTTTATATACCAGGCATTCTTCTTCCCTAGGAATGTTGTATTTCTTTCTTTCAACAATTCTGCAAATTAATGATTATAACTTTATTTTGGAAGTGAAAAAATAGAAGTTTAGAGTATTTGTTAAAACTAAAACTGACTTCATTCGGTGATCTGGCCTACCTCAATATATTATATCCCACAGCAGTAGAATACACTCCAAATTCCTTCACTGACAAGGAACATTAAAAAAAAAAGATGACCCTGGAATGTGTGTCTGAAACATAGGAGAATTATCTACATTAACAACCAGTCTTTGAAATTCAAATCTTCCATAAGGATAAGTAAAGGAGTAATTATAATATAATAAAAAATAATATTTAATAATTTTTCTTCTAAAACCACTGTAAAAGAAATTGATCTTCAGCTGCATAAGGTTAGAGAAGTAAAGATAAATTTGAAACTTACAGAACTAGGTAAAAGACTAGCTTAAGAGGGAACTTAGATTGAGAAGCACCAGAACATCATAGATCAGCCAACGATGCTAAAGCATCTGTGTAGGTTTAGGGAAAGATGCTGACTAGAAAAAGAAAAGTCAAAAATGGGATTCTTTCACTTGCAGTGCTGCTTTGAATATGCATTGGTTGTACTGAATTGGAGAAGTGCTCTCTTGGCAAGAGTATTAGACTCAGTTCCTTGGGCTCCATGAAGAGCTTAATGTTGTAGATTTGGTATGGACCATGAATATTGGCACTTTTTAGAATCTCCTAAGAAATGCAGATAATACAGAAAACTGTAAAATTTGGTTTTGAAACCTGGATACACATTAGAATCATCCCCTGGCTATTTCCTCAGAAATCATGCCTTAAATGGTCATACTGGGGGAAAAACAAAACAAAACATGAATACTTTTAAAAGTTCTATTATGATTAGCATGTATACCAAGTTTGAAAATTACTGGAAGGACAACACTAGAAGGGCAACCAGAGGTGCAAATGTCGATGGCAGTTGGCCCTGTTACAGTGAGTCTAAGTGTAGAGTACTAACAAGCAAGTGATCGCTGCCAGCAGAGCATTCCAGTGAGGGTAAGCAGACCCCATGTTGATCTTCACATTGTTTTTAAAGAAGACAAAAATCCATTTTTCTTGAAAAATTTACAGATATTCAAATATTGACAGACATTTCAAGTAAGCATTAAATTACCATGTAAATGAAATATTACATTTTTAAAACCAAATATAGCTAAGGACACCATTTGTAAATTTTTGCTTCAGAGAACTTCTAAGCAAATTATGTATTGGTTTTAATCAGTGTGCAAAGATGGTGTGGATTTTTCATGTAGAATGATCCAGATTGAATTTAACTAGGTTGAGAGAATGCCCTTTCCGTATTTGATTGAAGACAATAAGTAAGATCAAAATAGCTTAAAAATGTTAACTAGCTCCCACATATGGTGAATTATTATTATTGTAAAACAATAAGCTCTAAGATTTGAAAAGAAAAATACCTTAAAATAAAACTTACTTGTCCTAATGATTTCAGTTTTTATCAATTTTGTCTCACCAGTATAGGTAACAGCTTCATTAAATCAGATCATTCACAGCTAATTTTTCTTTTACATTTATCCAGAACTTCAGACTGTGCTCTATCTGTCCCACAACTAATCAATTCATGGATAACTGTGATATATACTATATATTTCACAACTAAAAATTTCATGCTGGGCATGTTTAAAACTATATTTGCAGTGCTATAAATGATGATAACTCAACTAAAATATTATTAAAATTAAATATGTAAAGTTAAAAAGAACTCAAAACAAAACATTTTGTTTATACTGTTGAAGCATCTGTTAGTCTAACAGACCCTTCTGAATAATTATTGATGAGGTATATAACAGCTCTCTTACTACTAAAGTAACTGAATTTTAAAAATTATCATGAGTCTGTAGTTGAAATATGTTTCAGTTTTCACATAGATGTGATGCAAAATGAATGTATCATTCAAATATAAAGCATAAAAAAGAAGATGAGTCAGGAGTCATTCTATACTGTAATAAATACATCAAAAAATATTTTCTGTTTTTTTCACCCCTCATTCCATTAATACTCTAACCCTGCAGATAAAATGGAGAGTCAAGTATTTCCAAAGTGAAGGACTATAATAAGATTTTATATAACATTAACTCACATTTTATGATAAGTGCCTTCCTCCAGATACTTTGGTTTTAATAAGGATGTGATAACATATACTCCATTACGTCAATCAGCGGTCACATGACCCTGTCAGCTACTCACAGTACCTTTGTCTATATTCTCAAAATGCAAATCAGAACAACAACAAAAAAAACTGCAACTGCCAAAAAGGACTTACATCAGGGGTCAAAAAGTCAAATGCCTACAGGGGACAAGCAAGTGACATAAATGAGGAAAGAAGGCCAGAAATATATGTACTGTCTACAGGTAGAGCAGCTCTTCAGATATAGCTAATGGCTGTCACGAACAATAATAGCTCCTGTGCTGTAATATTAGCTTGTTCAACATAAGCCAGAAATCTGGATTTATTTAGGGAAAATATTTTGCTTTTTATATTTTAAGTGTTTCCACTCTATTGAAAGCTTCAATGGCAGTTTTAAAGCCAAACAAAATATTGTGCACAATATCAACTTCTGGCATAAAGTAGCAGAGATGACAACTAAGGAAGCCAAGGTAAAATTCTTACAGTGGCTATGTTGTAGAAAACACATTTTGAGGAAGTGTTATACAAATGTTTATGTGCACAGAAACAAGTCTCTTACTAAAAACGTTTCAGCAGTAGGTTGGTTAAATATAAAGTTGTGTAGGAGTGGAGGCTGGATTATGAGAAACTTTCCATTTATTCATTCATTCAGCAATTATTTACCAGGTCCTTTTACAGGTACAGTACTGGGAATGTGGTACTAAAACTATAATGGTCTTTTTCCTTAGCATTTACATCCCAGTGAGGATATAGCCAGACAAATAACTTTAAGTCATGCATTAAAACGAGACCATAATGTTGTAAGTGGTATCCAAAATATTCAATTATATAAATTACTGGATTACCACTTTTCCTTTGAACTGCTTATAACATCTTAACTGGGTCCCTCTTTTAGTCAGTTAAATAAAATCTTTTAACTCATGAGCTGTATAAGACTTATGATTTTACCTAATGAAAAAATTTAACAGCATGTATATTGTTGAGACCTGTTTCTTTGAAGTGGAAAAGTTTGTATAGCTGTAAAATTGTAGAATTGTGTGGTTATCTGTAATAATTTCTTTCCAGGGATATTTGTTGACTGGGCCATTTCAACCAAAAAATGAAGCATTCTGTTTCACTTTAACAAAATAGAGTCATTATTACAAACAAACTGTGTGATATACATGAAATTGAAGCAGTTCCTGATGAGGCATCCCAATCTGGTCATTTTTTGTCTCCCACAAAAGGTCAGCACTTAATAAGTCTTTTGCTCTTCCAAGATGGAATCCAATCAGAATTACCTTGTATAACTTATATCTATGTTATTTGTATGATTGTCAATTGATGTAACATCGAATATTAAAAAGTGCTCTGAAAAAAAAAAACTAAAATAATGTTAGGGAATAGTGGGCAGTGAGAGTCTGAAATACCTTTTAGGTGGGCATCTTGTTTGGCAGCAGACAACTTCCATTCAGGATTTTACTTAACAATACATTATACCTTATTGAACTTGATAAAATGAAGAAAAACATGAGTAATGGGAAGAGAAGCTTTTCAAAATTATGTGGCCAAACAGAAAAAGGTCTCATTCTAAGTCAGTCTAGTTCAATTTACAGAGAACATGCTTCACCCTGGCTAGTTGTTACAGAAAAGAATTTATTAAATGTATTGAAATAAATGTCTTTCAGATTTCTTAAAAGACTGATGCAAGAAGCTTTAGAGTGAATGTGAAGGTTGGTTTCTCAAGCCATCCCATAGAGTTCAAGGGAGGTAATGATCTTGCCAACATCAGGAAGCTAATCCCTGATTTGAAAATCTATGCTACAGCTTCTGACTTTGGACCAATCAATGTCTGCTAAAAGCCAGTCGGCAAAAAGGAAGCCTCAAGCCTGGCTCCTCTTTCCACTTAATTCAGTTCATGTTGTCTGCAAGAACATCTGATTGGTGTGACCTAAACTACAAACCTAGATTTAAGAAATTTTGGGAAATGTATCTTGTGACTTTCCATCCCTATGGGACAGGAAATCACTAAATGGAGGCCAAAATACACGCAAATAATGTCTCCCAGTGTGTGCACTGGCTTTTCATTCTGTTAACAGTGTTTCTGGTTGAATAGACATATTAAATTTTAATGAAGTTCAACTTCTACCTACAATGTTTTGTTTTTTTTCTTTCATTTATTGTGCTTTTGGTGTTGAGACTAAAAACTTTTCTCCAAACCCAACATCACATGTATTTTCTCCAACAATAGTGTCCAAAATTTGTATAGTTTGAACTTTACTATTAGGTATATGATTCATTTGAGTTAATTTTTGTAAAAGATGTAACGGTTAATTCTTTTTCTATTCCGAATGTCCAGTTTTTATAGCATTATTTGTTAAAAAAAATTGAGTTGCCTTTGTTCCTTTGGCAAAGATCAGTTTCCTAAGAGTCTGCTTCTAGCTCTGGTTTTTGTTTTTTTGTTTTTAATTAATCTCTCTGTTTTTTCACCAATGCCATGGTATCTTGATAACTATAGCTTTATAACAAGTCTTAAAGTTAGTTAATATTAGTACTTTGATTTTATTCTTCTCAGTATTGTATGTTGATTGCTGTTTTTAGTATTTTGTTTTATTTTATTGTTATTCTGACATACAAATTTTAGGATCAGTTTGTTGATATATACAAAATACACAGGATTTTGATTGGGATTTCTTTGAATCTGTAGACTAATCTGGGCAGAAATATTAACAACATTGAGTCTTCCTAGCTACAAACATGTAGTAACTCTCAATTTACTTAGAACTCCTTTGATCTCTTTCAGAATAAATTTGTAGTTTTTCTCATATTGATATTGTACATATTTTGTTAAATTTATACCTAAGTATTTTTTTAAGGGTGCTAATAGATTTGATCCATTTTTTTCTAGGTTTTATTTCTGTGCCATGAGTTGTTCATAATATCCCTTATTATCCATTTAATGTCCATGGGGTCAGTAGTGATGGACCTACTTATCATTTCTAATATTACTAATTTGTTTCTTATCACTTTTTCTCTTGGTTACTCTGACTAGAGGTTAATTAATTTACTAATTTTTTTTCAAGGGCAATTTTTTATATCATTGGTTTTCTCTGTTGAGTTCTTATTTTTGATTTTATTGATTTCTGTGCTATTTTTATTTTGTTTTCTTCTGCTTATTTTAAACTAAATTGATTTTCCCCCCTACATCCCTAAGGTGTAAGTTTAGGTTATCAATTTTCTAATGTATTCATTCAATGCTATAAGTTTATTTTAAGCAATGCTTTAGCTGCTTTCACACATTTTGTTAATTTTATTTATTTTTTATTTTAGTTACAAATATTTTAAATCATTCTTGAGCAAGAGTCTTTTTTAGATCCATGTGGTATTTAAAAGTGCATTCTTGCCTGACCAGGAGGTGGCACAGTGGATAGAGCATCGGACTGGGATCTGGAGGACCCAGGTTCGAGACCCCGAGGTCGCCAGCTTGAGCACGGGCTCATCTGGTTTGAGCAAAGCTCACTAGCTTGGACCCAAGGTCTCTGGCTAGAGCAAGGGGTTACTTGGTCTGCTGTAGCCCCACGGTCAAGGCACAAATGAGAAAGCAATCAATGAACTAAGGTGTCACAACAAAAAACTAATGATTGGTCCTTCTCATCTCTCTTCTTTCCTTTCTGTCTTTCCTTATCTATCCCTCTCTCTGACTCATTCTCTCTCTGTAAAAAAAAAAAAAAAAAAAAAGTGTATATATATATATATATATTAATTTCTAATTAAATCCATTGTGAACTGAGACTACACTTTGTATAATTTCTATTGTTTTAAATTTTTAAGATGTATTTTACAGGCAGTCTTTCTTTCTTTACCTTTGAAAGATAATTCACTAAATACAGAATTCTGGGTTGGTGACTTTATCTTGGTAAGTGCTCCATGAGAGCCTGAGAAGAATATGTGTATTCTGCTACTGTTGTATGAACTATTTTATAAATGTTATTTCAGTCCAGTTGATTGATGATGTTGTTTAGTTCAGATATCTTTACTGATTTTCAAACCTGCTGGATTTTTCAATTACTGATTGGTGTCTCTTAACTATAATCTTAAATATGTCTATTTCTTCTTTTAAAATTATCAATTTTGTATCTCATATCTGATGATTTATTGTTATATGTACACATATTAAGGTTTACTAAATATTCTTGAATAACCACTTTATATTTATGTAATGTTTCAATTTATCCCTGATAGTTTTCTTTATTCTGAAGTCTGTTATTTGAATTAATGTAGTTTTTTTTCATTAATATTAGAATGGTATATCTTTTTACATTTTTTTTGTTTTTAATATATGTGTTATATTTAAAGTTGTTTTCTTATAAACAAATATGTAGCTTGGTCTTTTTTTTTGTTTGTTTATTTGTTCTATATTTATTCTGACAGTCTTTATTTTTTAATTAGTATATTTGGACCATTCACATTTATTACAATTATTGTTATGGTTGGATTAATAACTGCTATGTTAAGCGTTTCCTATTTGTTGTGCTTTTTTTTCCTTTTTATGATATTCTATACTTTTTCTGCCTTTTTGCTTTTTATTGGGAGTTTATTTATGTTTTTTTTTCTTTCCTCTCATTGAATATCAAATACACTTGAAAATATAGTGGTTGAGTTAGAGTTTATAATATATATTTACCACTAATCTAAATTTATTTTTAATTCATACTCTAAAACTTTAAGATAGTGAAGGTACCTACTAAGAAAGTATTTCAACTCCTCTCTCCTGCCCATTATAATATTTCTCTTATTAATTTCAATTGTCCATAGCTATAATTATCCAATACAATGTTGCTATCACTACTTTGAATCTACAGTTTTGTATTAGATCAGTGAAGAGTATTAAAAATAAATGTTTCTTTTTTCTATTAGTTCTTTTCCAAGTGAGTGGAGGGGAGGTATAGAAACAGACTCCTGCATGCACCCCGACTGGGATCCACCAGCGACCCCCACTTGGGATTGATATTCTACCTATCTGGGGCCATGCTTGCAATGGAGCATTTTTTAGCACCTGAGGCAGAAGCTCCACAGAGCCATCTTCACTCAGCACTGGGGGCTAATGCACTCCAACGGGTCGAGCCATGGGTGCAGGAAGGGAAGAAAGTGAGAGAAGGAGAGAGAGAGAGAGAGAGAGAGAGAGAGAGAGAAGGGGGAGTGGGAAGGGAAGAGAAGCAGATGTTCACTTCTCCTGTGTGCCCTGACAGGGAATTGAACCAGGAACATCCACACAGAAGGCCAACACTCCACCACTGAGCCAACTTGACAGGGCCATGTTTCTTTTTTGTTTGTTTTTTTGTTTTTGTTTTTTTTTTCATTTTTCCGAAGCTGGAAACAAGGAGGCAGTCAGACAGACTCCTGCATGCACCCAACCAGGATCCACCTGGCATGCCCACCAAGGGGCAATGTTCTGCCCCTCTGAGGCATCGCTCTGTTGCAACCAGAGCCATTCTAGCACCTGAGGCAGAGGCCATAGAGCCATCCCCAACGCCCGGGCCATCTTTGCTCCAATGGAGCCTTGGCTGCGGGAGGGGAAGAGAGAGACAGAGAGGAAGGAGAGGGGGAGGAGTGGAGAAGCAGATGGGCACTTCTCCTGTGTGCCCTGGCTGGGAATCGAACCTGGAACTCCTGCATGCCACGCCAATGCTCTACCACCAAGCCAACCAGCAAGGGCCTCTTTTTTGTTTTTTTTAATTTTAATTTTCTGACATGTTTTTTTTTTGTTTTTTGTTTTTTTGTTTTGTTTTGTTTCTTTTTAGTAAACCTGAGTTTCTGACTTCCATCTTATTCTTTTTTTTTCCATCTTATTCTTTATACCTGAAACTTTTCTGGCAAAGCAAGTTTGTTGGTAAAAAGTCCCCTTACTTTAGCTTGTCTGAGAAAAATTTTATTATTTCTTCACCTTCGAAGAATAAATTCACTGAATACAAAATTCTAGGTTGGTGAATTTTTTTTTCTCTCTCAACGCTAAATGTTTATTTCATTCTTTTTATGTTTGCATGGTTTCTGATGAGATTTGATATAAATAATATTCTTGTCCATTTATAAGTCAGTGATCTTTCTTTTTTCCTCTGGGCTTTATCAAGATTTCCCCTTTGTCTTTGGTTTTCTGACATTTGAATATGATGTATATAATTGGATGTTTTGTTTGTTTTACGTATTTTATAATTTTTGAAAATTCTTAATATTTTTTTCAATATTTCTTCTGTTCCTTTTTTATTTTCTCTTCCTTCTGCATTTCCATTGTGTGTCTATTACATGATGAAATAATCATGGATTTTTTCCACAGTTATTGACTAGTTTGTTTTGTTTGTTTCTTTTTTTTTTATATTTACCCCATCAAAGGGATACTTCATGTTGTTACAGTGTTCTTAATTATAGCAATATCTTTTTATTCTTTTTAGAGTTTGCTTCTCTCTCCTTACATTATTTATTATTGAATGTTGTCTTTTTTTCCATTATAGCTCAGAACAAATTAATTTTAGTTATTGTAAATTCCTTATCTGACAATTCAAAATCTGTGTCTGGTTCAGATTCTCTTTGTCTCTTCAGATCATTTAATTTTTTTCCTTGCCTTTTAGCTTGCCTATAATATTTTACTGAAAAGTAGGCATGATGAATTTGGTAATATGATTAAGCTTTTAGAGTGAATTTTATGCCTGTCAAGGAGCTTTAACTGTGTTTAATGTTTCCTATAGGTATAGGTTTTCTCTCTAATTTTTTTTGTTTTTTTTCTTCTTTCTCCTATTGTCTTAGAGTTTACCTTTGCATAGATTCTGAGAGTCTGTGTCTTCCAACACACTCAGTTATAATCCACTGTTGTTATAGTGTAGCCCTGTTGATATGTAGTAAAATGTTGGGGTTGGGAAGCAATCTATAATCTTATAATTAAATTTCAGATATTTTGTAGTGGGTGAGTCCATAGGGCATGACCTAATAAAATATTTCTTAGCCTTTTCCCCTCCTTTCTTTATGTGAGAAAGGAAAGCTACAGCACTATAGAATTTTCTAAATGCCCGTCCCCCAGGTCCTATAGGCTCTAGTAAAATGGTTTGTCCTGAAGGGGATGCTTTTGGTATGACTGATTACCCTGGGCACATCTCAAAATGGTTATTTTTCACCTTCCCTATTACAAAAGGGGTTTTTACTCTGAATTCTATCAGGAGAACCTGGTGGGATTCCTGAAGGTAAAATCTAAAAAATGTGGGGAAGCTCTCTTAGGACGGGCTCTCCAGGAATTTTAAACTCTCAAGTTGCTCACTCTCACCCTTCTGCAATTTGTCAATTACCAGTTAAGTGTCCCTACCAATTACTGCTTCCAGCAGCTTCTATTTCTGGTAAACTGGTCTCAGCTAAGATTCTATGCATTTGTGTTTCTTTCTAGTTTTGAGGTGGAAGTTTGCCTTGAATTCTCAGTTAACTGATGGATCTAAAAAGGCATTGGTTTATTAGTTTATTTAGCTTTTTCCTTATTTTGAGGACAGAAGTGATAACCTTCATTTTCTATACATGACTCAGCTGAAACTGGAGTCCTCTGATTTTTTTATGTGTTATTCAAAGCCTATTAGTTGTTTTTGTTTGTTTGTTGTTAGGTTTTTGGGGTTTTTTTTGGTGAAAATTAGTTTTGATGAAATCAAATATGTATTATGCTTTTAATGTCCATCTAAGAAATCTTTGCCTACCTCAAGGTCCCAAGAATATTACTGAAAGTGTTAGTTTTAAGCTTTGCTTTTAGGTTCATTTTCCATTTAATATTATTTTTATGGCAATGAGATAATAACTGATATTACCTATTTTTCTTTGTGTATATGTTTCTAATTGAACCAGTACCATTTGTTGAAATGTTTATGTATTTCTTCTTTTAGTTGCTTTTGCAACTGTTGAGATTATCCCACGTTTTTCTATTTTGTTGTACTTACTTATATCTTATCGTTTTGTGAATATCACACTGTCTTGATTATTGTAACTTGTAGGCTTGTATCAAGCATCGTGAATCTTATAATTTTGTTTATCTTTTCAAATTGATTTTGGCTATTCTAGTTCTTTTAACCAGGAGGAAAAGGCAATTAGAAAACTCCATCCAGCTCTAGCCTTTCTTTGTCATTAAGGAGAGGAGCAGAAGGCCAAAAAAAGCTTTTTTAAAGTCACCAACAAAATATTCACCCACTTCAAAACAACAACAAAACATTGAGATTTAATCATAAGATTATAGAAAATTTCAATGAGGATAAGAGTGGATATCCTTACCTATTCCCAATCATAGGGAACAGCATTCAGTCTTTCACAGTTCAGTATATTGAAGGTTGCTTTTTCTAAGCTCTTTATCAAGTTAAGGAAGCTTCTTTTATTTCTAGTTTTCTAAACCTTTTACCTTGAATGGGTATTGAATTTTGTTAAAAGGTTTTATGAAATGGTTGAGATAAAGCTTTTTTTGTAATATTATCATTTTACTCTTCAAAGTCTATAGAATTTGTAATAATTTTGTCTTTTCTTTTCCTGCTTTCAGTAATTATTTTTGTTTCTTTTTAGATTTGGGTTTTTTTATTTTTAAGATTTTATTAATTGAGTTTTGGAGAGAGGGGAGAAAGAAAGAAAGAGAGGGAGAGTGAGAAAGAAGGGAAGAAGCAGGAAGCATCTACATGTAGTAGTTGCTTCTTGTATATGCCTTGACTGGGAAAGCCCAGGGATTTGAACCAGCAACCTCAGCATTCCAGGTCGAAGTTTTATCCACTGCACCACCACAGGTAAGTCAGTAATTTTTATTAATTTCTTTATTCCTTAGTCAATCTTGTTTGAGAGTAGTCAATTATATTGATTCTTTCAAAGAATTAGTCTTTAGTTTCATTGATAATGCCTATTAACTTTTGACTTTGTACCCTTACTGATTTCTGTTTCTTTTTTTATTATTTCCTTTCCTATGCTTGTTTTGTGTTTAATCTACTTTTCTTTTTATATATTCTTAAAATCATTATTGATTTCAGACCTTCCTCTTTTCTAATGTAAATATATCATAACATAAATTTCTAACACTGTTTTACCTGCAATCAACAAATTTTGTTGTATTTTAATTTTTATTCAGTTTAAAATATATTTCAACATTTCTTGGCCTATAAATTTCTCTCTTTTTAACCCATATATTATTTATGTATTTCAAACTGTTATATGATAAGTCTTTTCATTTTATGTTCCATTTCTTTTAACTTATCATTTTTATTTTTGATTGCATTATTTCATGTTTGATAAATTGTTTGGATATATCTTCTAGGTCAGTAATTCTTTAGCTAACTTTGGGATTTTTATTTCACTAGTTACATTTTTTAATTATGAAAAATAATTTTTCTGAAGTATGTTTATCATGGATAACTATTCTCATCTCTCTATTTCTTTATTTTTAAAAACATTTATTAATTCTATTTCATGTATTGGATAATAACAATATTGGCAATTCTTTAGTAATCAAATACTGTGCTGTCTGTCTTGTCAGTAGTTGTCTTCTCAGTATGTTGATGCTGTGTATATGTGCGATGATCATGTTTTAGTCACTGACAATTCTATTGCTTAACTTAGGAACACTTTGGAAAAAGAGTTTGACTTTGTTGTCACAGATATTTGGGTTTTGGGCCAACATTATCATCACAACCCTTATCCCCACCCATTCCACTTATATAGAACATGGTATTCTTTTTTTAAGTTTCTAGTGAGAGAAAAAGGTGGGGGAGGGAGTTGAAGGGTCGGAGGCTAAAGAGATAGAAAGAAAGAAGCATCAACTCATTTCACCTAGTTGTGCACTCATTGCTTGTTTCTTTGAGGTGCCTTGACCTGTACCAAACCCACAATCTCAGTGTGCAAGTATGGCACTTTATCCACTAAGCCACTGGGCTAGAACAGGTTATTCTTGCTTGTTGTTTTAGGAGGTATGGGAAGAACAGCAGTGCTACCAAGAATATGTCCAATCTGGGAGTGTCGTTGCTGTGGATAAGAAATCGTTATTCTAGACCTGCAAACCTAACTAATACAAGTTAGTATAATCTTTCTGTATTAACTGCTATAGATAAAAATATTCTGGACTTATTTTTAAAAATTTCTTAAATACTCTTCTCTCAACTAGAATATATCTTCCAAATGACTACAAATTAGAAAATTAACTTTGTTTTATCCCTAATTAAAATCTATATTGATTTCCCTTTTGCTTACAGAATAAAATTCAAGTATTTCAACAGGGCATTTAGATCTTTCCATCAGTTCCTTTTAGGCTATCCTCTTGAACATCATCTTCTGCTTTTCTCTATAACCCTTGGGTTGCAACAGAACATTCTAGGTTCCACAGAAGATGATATAATTTTCAACAACTATTCTTGGTGTTTCCTCTGTCTATCAGGCCCATCTCCTGTTGAAAATCAGATCCATTTGTTTCATCCTTCAAAATCCTGCACATATATATATATATTTACACTACTGTGAAAACTATTCTAAATTTTCCTCAATAATAAAAATAAATGCTATCTTTCTTCTTCTTCCTTATAGTCAGAACAATTTTTATGCTGTATTATTCTAGCTAATGGTTTTATAGTTATATTTATGGGCCTATGTTGTGTTACTGATGATGATATTTTTAAGAGCAGGAAGAATATTCTCTGTATCCCCAGGGGATAGCAGCAATCAGTATATGCAGGTGGGACAAAATTGCTATGACACAGTCATTGATAATACATATTTAGGTGGAAACAGCACATTACATGGAAATATTTTATACCTGGGATAAAAAATAATTTTAACTTATTTATGTTACCACTTAACTTTCTAGCTTTGGCCAGATCTTAATGTTGAACACATTAAAGTTTACATTTACCATCTATAGAAAACTAAACACTCACTTCCACTGTAATTTATATTAGGTATGTACTATCTATCTGTATTGAGGGGCAAAATAAAAACAAGCTCTAAAAAACTCTATTTGTAGCTAGTAAAAGGTGACTTTTGAGGTTGTTCTTCATAATTTTACTTGGTGTCCTTTTAGAAAGAAAGAAATAATTTTTCTGCTTTTTAATCAATAATATTTAATTGATTCCAAATAACTTGTTTGTTGTTATTCCCCATAACCTTTGAAATATATATTGTATTTTCCATTGTTTTGTTTTCTCAAAATTCCTTTTTTTTTTTTTTTTTTCCCTGAAGCTGGAAACGGGGAGAGATAGACAGACTCCCGCATGCGCCCCACCGGGATCCACCCTGGCACGCCCACCAGGGGCGAAGCTCTGCCCACCAGGGGGCAATGCTCTGCCCCTCCCGGGCGCCGCTCTGCCGCGACCAGAGCCACTCTAGCGCGACCAGAGCCACTCTAGCGCCTGGGGCAGAGGCCAAGGAGCCATCCCCAGCGCCCGGGCCATCTTTGCTCCAATGGAGCCTTGGCTGCGGGAGGGGAAGAGAGAGACAGAGAGGAAGGGGGGGGTGGAGAAACAAGTGGGCGCTTCTCCTATGTGCCCTGACCGGGAATCAAACCCGGGTCCCCCGCACGCCAGGCCGACGCTTTACCGCTGAGCCCACCAGCCAGGGCCAAAATTCCTTTTTTTTTAATTTCTAGTAGGTGTGTTGGGCTTTCTGTCAGGGATTTTGTTCATTAATTTTATCCTTATATTAATATAGCTTTTATTTTTGCCTTGATTTTATACTTACGGTAATCCTGATTATCATACTATACTGTGTTATTATAAGCCCCTTTGAATAATATTTGGAATTGTGAGACTTTATCAATCATTAAATTCCTCAATCTTTTGGCTTATTCATACAGTTGTTATGAGAAGCAAATGAGTAGGTATAAATAAAATGCATTATTAATTATTAAAAATTTTGTTTATAAAAACAAATATTGCTCTGGCTGGTTGGCTCAGTGTTAGAGCGTCGGCCTGGCGTGCAGAAGTCCCGGGTTCGATTCCCAGCCAGGGCACACAGGAGAAGCGCCCATCTGCTTCTCCACCCCTCCCCCTCCTTCCTCTCTGTCTCTCTCTTCCCCTCCCGCAGCCAAGGCTCCATTGGAGCAGAGATGGCCTGGGCGCTGGGGATGGCTCCTTGGCTTCTGCCCCAGGCTCTAGAGTGGCTCTGGTCGTGGCAGAGCAACGCCCGGGAGGGGCAGAGCATCCTCCCTGGTGGGCAGAGCGTTGCCCCATGGTGGGCATGCCAGGTGGATCCTGGTCGGGCGCATGCAGGAGTCTGTCTGACTGTCTCTCCCTGTTTCCAGCTTCAGAAAAATACAAAAAATATATGTATATATTATCTGATCCTAGATTTAATGGTGGTATAGCATCATCAATGGCTTATAGGCAAATTAGAGTCAAATCAAAACCTATCAAACCAATAATTAGTATGCACAGTGTCTTTCAAAAACTAAGAAGTTATTGAAAAGTTTTTAATTAGGAAATATTTCAGAATGCTGGGTATTATATTATTACATTTTAAATAAAAATCTATATGTTTATCTACCACCAAATCTATTCTTTCTAATAAAAAATCAATGGATATATATTTAAAAACCTTCCACCTTCCTCAAAGTATTACACTGAGATTCTTCCACATTATCCTTAATTACCATGGCATATGTAATAGTATGTGTAAGGTATTTTTTCCCACCAAGGAAGAAGGAAGGGCATAGCCACCATGTGTGAATAAACAAAAGCTTTATTTAATACAGTGCATCCCACCCAACAAGGTTCTGTGGTCCAGGGGGATAGGGGCCAGAGAAGTCGCATGGAGAAATCCGTGTGGGGGAAATTTATAGGGTCTGCAGGGTGAAGGCGAATTGATATGATGTGGCAAAATCTCATTGGTTGACAGACTGTCGTTCTTTTCCAAAGGATTCCTGGGAAGTTTCTTTTGGCGCAAATGGGTGTGGGCAGTTCCAGCCGAAGTTCCCAGGCCTGGTTCCTCATGTGACCTTCTCCCATTGCCCACTGACCATACAGTATGGATTATCATCTTGCTCAAATAAGTTGAAATTGAAATCAGTTCACTCAACTCTAAAATTTAGGAAATGTAATAACAATGAGATTGCAGGAAAGATTACATTACATAATGCATTCATACTATACATTCATTAAATATTAGTTCTATTTTCTTCCTTCCTTAGCTAAATTAAGAAGTATATGAATAAGTAGAATTTACAGTGGCACACTCTTAACTTCTGTTTGTTTTCTATAGGATCTCAAACAACATTTGGCTCAAAAATCTGTCATTCCATTTATTTGCCCAAATCTTCCATCCCCAATATGCCTAATCCTCATAAAATTCTTCCTCTAAGCTCTCTCAAATTCTCCCACCTTAGAGAACATAAAGTAATTGACTTACTTTATATTTTGAAGCCTGACCAGGCAGTGGCACAGTGCATAGGGCATTGGCCTGGGATACGGAGTACCCAGATTTGAAATCCTGAGGTTGCCAGCTTGAGTGTGGGCTCATTTAGCTTGAGCGTGGACTCTCCAGCCTGAGCACAGGGTTGCTACCTTGAGCATGGGATCATAGACATGACCCCATGGTCAGTGACTTGAGCCATAAGGTCAGTGGCTTAAAGCTCAGAGTCGCTAGCTTTGAGCCCAAGGTTGCTGGCTTGAGCAAGAATTTACTGGCTCAGCTGGAGCCCCGGTCAAGGCACATATGAGAAAGCAATCAATGAACAACTAAGGTGCTGCACAAGGAATTGATACTTCTTATCTCTCTCTCTCTTCCTGTCTGTCTCCCTGTGTATGTCTCTCTCTCTCTCTCTCACTTGCTAAAAAAAAACAAAAAACAAACAAGTATATTTTGAAGTAAAAGGCTGTTTCCTAATCTGAATGGGAATGTTTATAATTTATAAAAGATAAGGTTTCATTTTAAAGAGGTTTTTGGTACTTAAATGCTGAAATGAGTTTGCTGACACTGACCCACTGAATGACCAAGTGGACCGAGAGGAGTACACACACACTCACTTATTCACTCACTCATACACTCAGACATTTTTTCCTACAACAAGAAAATTATCTGAATGTATAATAATCAAGGAGGTCAGGCCAGAGAAATAATAATGCATTTGTTTTTTAAATGATAACACAGAAGATTTTTTCTCTATAATTTTAAAAGATGCATTTTAAACTCTATGTAGATAAAAATGGAAAATTAGAAAAATAGTACCTCTTTATATGAGGATATACAATTTTTTTTCTATATATACCAATTAAAAAATGCCTAAATCAATTGTACATTTATCTAAATTACAGATATGATCAGTGGCCACTACAGATTTAGAATGTTTAAGGAAGATTAAAAATTTTTAATCTTTGACATGGATGCACATCAATTTAATAAAACTACATAATTTATTTTATCAGAGATTTTTCTAACTTTGCCTGCCAGCTAAATAGTAGCTAAATTATAATTTTTTAAATTATGCAATAGGTATTCTAAATTAACAGATATTTGCAATTTTTGACTATTTAAAAATCAATTACTAGAAGCCCCCACCAGTTAGCTCTCTATCTATCTTTCTCTTCCTACCTCTCTCTCCAAAATCAATCAATAAAACAATTACTAAACCAATGAATTTATATGAAATTTTTCTGTGGCTCCTTTCTTAATATTATAGAATGGTATATATAATCATTTCTAAAATAGTTATTTTCTATTTTATGCTACTAAATTATTATGAGTTCAGTTTTCAATGTCTATTAAACATATCTGTGTGACATAAGCTTTTACATTTACTTAAATTTCGATGATCAAAATTTCATTATTCAATTTTGATACCTATGAGTCAACTAGAACTTGCTAATAGTAGCAAAAAAGAAAATGGTATCAGAAGAATGACTAATATAGTTTTAAATGCTTATTAATGCATACACTCAAATTAATTCAACTAACAATTTTTTCCTGTAAACCTCATAGATCTATGGTATTGTTTTCCTCACCTTAATGAATTACAGCAGTTATTCTCAGCTGGAGGAGACTTTGTCCCCAAGAGTACATTTGGCAAGGTCTGAAGAAATGTTCGGTTTCACAACAGAGGTGGGAGGTATGCTTAGCGTCTAGTGGGTAGAACACTGGGATGTTGCTGAATATCTTAGAATAAACAGTACACTCTCCCTCTCCCCCAACAAAGAATTATCTAGTACAAAGTGTGAATATTGCAAGGTTGAAAAACGCTGCCTTACAGTCCATTCGGGAAGATGATACAGATACATAAGTAACTATAGTTAAATTAACAATAATAACTAGCTGATTCCTGGCACCATTAGGGGTGTTCTATTTGTGCCTCCTAACTTGATCTTCACACAGCCCAAGGTAGGTAGTATTATAATTATTTAATACACATATGAGGAAATCTGTTATATCTGATAGAAAATATTAATAATTACTGATCACTTCATTCAGACCATTCTTACTACTATTATCATGTAAATGATACTACACACTTCTCCATTTTCCACTTCTTTTTAAGGCAACATAGCCACTTTTACATAAAAGATACATACACCCAATCCTTCTAAGGGTTGGTCCAACTGAATTCACAGTAATAAAATGACTACTCATTAGATAAATGCACTCTACATTAGAAGACTTCAAATTTCAAAATGCTCTGAGAAAATGTGGATGTGATTAATAATCACTTTAAATTCTAAGGAAGATTAAAAATGTAAATACAGAGTAAATTTTAATCTTAAAGAGTAAACATCTTTGACCCCAAAAAAAGCATTAAAACTGTCAAAGTAATATCCTGAGGAGCTCAGAATATAGCATGGCATGGTAGAGTGGAAGGGAGAGAAACATTTTGGGGGGTTCTTTAGAAAGAATGGCAAGGGAATATTGAAGTATTTTCAGTAAGAAAGAGACTGTTATCAGTTGAACATTGCAAATAATAATGAAAGTAATAACAGTTTTAGAGCTCTACTCATATGAAGAAAAAAATAAGTAAAACAGGAGACATAATCTAGCTCCTGACTCAGTGGTGTTTTAGTGATTATAGAAAATGGAAAGCAGAACTACTTGCTCCTACTTTGCTTTTATACATATTATAAAAGATAATGATCTTCAGACTGTTAAGTTAAAGCCAGCGTGGCTAATCAGCACCCATGGAATAAATAGAGAAGGAAATATTTTCATAGTAATCACCATTTACTGAGTGTCTTCATTTGTCAGAAACTGTCCTCAGCAGTATACATAAATTCTCTCTAAGCTTTCTAAAAACCCTATGAGATAGATATACTTATCTTTTATAATTGAAGAACTTAATGTTAGATGGATAGAAGAAAATGCTCATGGTTCCTCAGAAGTAACTGGTAGAACCAAGAGATGTCTGATTAAAAACCAATTCCTATGTACAATATAAGGTAGGCTGCGTAGGAAAGAAGTATTAAGGCAACTATATAATATAATTGCAAAAGTACTTTATGTGATGGATAAGATAAAACAAAAAATGAGAAATTCACTAGACAATTAGATATGGGCTAACATTCTGTTTTAAAGAGATGATAAATGTTGATTTTAAAAACACATAATTATGTTTGTTATCTGTCTCTGGCACAAACAGATGATTTTGAACAATTTGGAGGTGGGGGCAATGATGATTATGGTCACAACTGTGAATTTCCTTAGAAGAGTTAACACCAAATTTACCTATCTTTGGTTTGTTTATATTTGGACCAGGAAATATCATAAATTCAGAGTTCAAGTAATGTACAAAACTTTACTGTAAATATATTATGTTCTTATAGACAACATAACATTTACTGAACTAGAACAGTATCGGAGCTGGTTGAAATATCACCCATATCAAATACTGACTGCAGTCAAGCAGTACATCTTATGAATATCATATAATTTGGTTTTGGCTTTATTTTATTAAATTTGCCGAATAAACAAAAGAAAGTTATATTTATTTTTGTTAATACATGCTCATTGTAAAAGTCTCAAAAAATATGGAAAAACATAAGAAATTTCCCTTAGTACTACAATGCAGAAATAATTGTTTTAGTAATTTTACAGTTTCCCTTATATTTTTTATATAAATAAATGTGTGTATATATTTTTAGAAATAACGATGTTAAACATATAATTCTGTAATCTACTTTTCACTCCAGTTGATCATAGACATTCCTCCTTGAGAAAATATAAAGATTTACCACACCCATGATAATAACTTTAAAATATTCATTTGTGTAAACAAACCATATCATACATAATAAAACCAAATTGATGACTAGTGTTTTCATGATTTGTTTCACAAATGTATGATACATTAACACCTTTTTAACTGTACATTTATTCCTTCTATCTTTTTTTAGGATGATTTACTAGATGTAGTATTGCTGGTTCAAAGTATATGAATGTTGGCCCAGGCCAGTTGGCTCAGTGGTAGAGCACTGGCCTGTGGAAGACCCTGGTTTGATTCCCTGTAAAGGCACACAGGAGACAATCTGCTCCATCTCGCCCCCTTCTCTATCTTTCTCTCTCTCTCTCTCCCTCTTCCCCTCCTGAAGCCATGGCCCAAACTGAGAAAGTTGGCCCTGGGCACTGAGGATCGTTCCCTCGCCTCAGGTGTTAAAATGGCTTAGTTGCTGAGCAACAGAGCAGCAGCTCCAGGTGGCAGAGCATCACCCATCATGTTGGGGTTTTCCAGGTGGATCCCAGTCGAGGCACATGTGGGAGTCTATCTCTCTGCCTCCTCACTTCTCACTTTTAAAAAAAAGTATATGTTATAAATAAAATAAAAATAAGCTAAAATGCCTGACCTGTGGTGGCGCAGTGGGTAAAAGCGTCAACCTGGAACGCTGAGGTTGCCGGTTCGAAACCCCAGGCTTGCCTGGTCAAGGCACATATGGGAGTTGATGCTTCCTGCTCCTCTGTTCTTTCTATCTCTTTCCTCTCTCTGTCTCTTTCTCTCTCTGTGTCTCCTCTCTCTCTAAAAAAAAAAAAAAAGAATAAAAAAAATGTAAAAAATACATTGTAAAAAAATAAAAATAAAAACAAAATTAAAAAAAAAAAAAGCTAAAATTATATGCACATTTAAAATCTTAATAAATACAGGTAGATTGCTTATCATAATAGTTTACTTTTAGCACCAATATTTAATAAAAATTTCTGATTTCTTACCTTTTCTTAACTTTGGACTATTTTATTTTCTTCTAATCAATATTAGACAATTTATACCTCAATTTTTTTATTTCTTGACAAATAGTTATTTTTCATATTTATTATTTTTTTAAATTTCAAATTGAACATTTGTGTTCTTTGCCTATTTTTCTGGAAGAATGTTCATTTTTTTGCATTTGCTCTTGACATATGTAAGGTATTAAATACTGAGAAATTTTACAAATATTGCATGTGTGTTATTAAATTTTTGAATTATTATTTCCAAGTAATACACTTTCTGTGCCTATCATTCCACTTTACTCAGCAAGTGAGCTGTTGCTCCTGTTTAGAAACATCAGTTTCTGACATCTATCAGTTTGCCTTTTCTGCTTTATTAATTCTTTTACTAGCAATATTATCTTTTCTTGTTTTCAAATATTACTATACTTTTATTTCCATCTTATATTACTTATAAAATTTTTCTTATATTGTAGAAAACAGGAAATAGACAAATAGATTTCTTAGTACACCATCTTGAAACAAAAGGTCCTGTCAATAGATTTTATTAAGTGCTTTAAAATAGTATTTAATGACATACATGGCATTTCCAAGTAACAAAAGGAAAAAAAAAACACAGGCGACATTGTTTATCTGACTGATTCAGTATTCAAAGCCATATCTCAAAAGAATGAAACTATGATCTGAGATATAAAAAATTATTTTAACAGAAAGGATTATGAATTTTTCCTTATAGACTAAAAATATTTGCTCAGTCTTTTCACAAATGTACAATTTGTATGACAGATTAGCAGCAACTCTTGAAAAATAGCCCTTACATTTGCCATAATGGTGAAGCTCTCTAAAACAAATTAAAGACATTTGAAGGTACCTTATAAAAATTAGGCATATAGCCTGACTGGTGGTGGTGGCACAGTGGATTGAGCATCAGACTAGGATACTGCAGGCCCTGCTTGGAAACCCTGAGTTTGTGGGCTAAAGTGCAGGCTCATCAACATGATCCCAGGATTGCTGGCTTGAAGCTCAGAGGTCACTGGCTTGAGCAAGCGGTCACTGGCTTGGCTTGAGCCTCGCCCCCATCAAGGCACATATAAGAAGTGATCAATAAGCAACTAGAGTGAAGCAACTATGAGTTGATGCTTCTCATTAAACAAAAAAAGAATTAGGCAGTTTTTGCTCAATGAGATAAATGGTATATCGTCCTAATCATTGGTAAGACCATATCTGGAATATTTTATTCAGTTTGAGACTTATGTTTTAAGAAGGAAAGTCTTCTTTTTTTTTTTTCTTTTCTTTTCATTTTTCCGAAGCTGGAAACGGGGAGGCAGTCAGACAGACTCCCGCATGCGCCCGACCGGGATCCACCCGGCATGCCCACCAGGGGGCGATGCTTTGCCCCTCTGGGGCGTCGCTCTGTTGCATCCAGAGCCATTCTAGTGCCTGAGGCAGAGGCCACAGAGCCATCTCCAGCGCCCGGGCCATCTTTGCTCCAATGGAGCCTCGCTGCGGGAGGGGAAGAGAGAGACAGAGAGGAAGGAAAGGGGGAGGGGTGGAGAAGCAAATGGGCGCCTCTCCTGTGTGCCCTGGCCAGGAATCAAACCCGGGACTCCTGCACACCAGGCCGACGCTCTACCACTGAGCCAACCAGCCAGGGCCTAGGAAAGTCTTCTTGAGTCCATTTTTTAAGAGTTGTGAACTGGAGGAGATAAGAAGAGCACAAGGTATAGAGTCCATATCATACAATTGTAATAGTAAAGGAAGAATCAAGTTAAATAAAGCAGAACATGAATGAACTGTTTCCTAATGTGTAAATAGTCTAAGCTTTAATGACTTTGGAGAAGAGGTTCCTGAGTTGAAGTTCTTGTTGAACTAGATCAGCTCTCATTAAGAAGTACTAACTGATGTCATTTGTCCTCATAAGTCAAGTAGACAAATAAGGATAAGATATTTTCATCATATCATGAAATAAATTATTTCACATAGGGTAACTTATTTCAAAACAAAATATATATATATTCATCATATTTCACAGAGCTAGGAAGACTTTCAAGAAAATTAAGAAAGATAACAATAGAATCACAGAGATAAGAAAGTGATGTGAAAACTTACATTCAAAGAACCATAGGATCACATGAAAATATACATTAATAAGTGAAGAAAAATACATAACTCAGGAGAAAACACAGCCTGTAAAATTTAATCAGAGAAATCAATTCTGAAAATATTGCTGAAATTTTTGGACAAAGTAAAGGACAAAATGTGATAAACTGGCAACTTGTAATTATACTTATGAAGTTATTTTTACAACATCAAACTTATTTTGTTTTATAATTACATCTCGGTTCTAGTTATATTAGTATATATTTTATTTTGTATTTCTCACATAGTATGTCTTAAATTTATGTGTGCTACATTAAAATTAGTATTTTGCATTTTTAAGAAATGCAGTGGTTCTGTGACAATTGAAATTTTTTTTACAATTCTGAAAATTGGTGAAAAGCTTTCTCTTAACTTTGTAGACATAGATAGGAAAGCATTCAAAAGTGGTAGGTATATGTGTGTGTGTGTGTGTGTGTATGTGTTTGTGTATGTGTGCACGTGTGCACATTCTTTATTTCACCCAATATTAGTTACAGAGCCTTGCTTTGATTCTTTCTTCTTTATTTTGAAACACAGCTCAAACCATCAAACCCATTCTCCAGTGATTGGGACAAAAGTAGGTTAGTAGAATGGGTTGCTAAGAGACCAATGTCAGCGTCATCTATGACCTTGCAGGATGTGAAAAATAACTATAGATTTATCGAACTCAGTGGCACACTGTTTGAGTCCTCTGCTCTAGCTGTCTCATTTCATTTCTGTCTACCTCAGTGTTTTCCTTTTTCTCTTTTCTTTCCTTTTATATCACACAAACGTGAACACACAGGACCATACAACTCCTTTTCTTGATACCTCCTAATTCCTCAAAGTTATTAGTATACTGCATTTAAACACAGTATTGTCTCTTAGCTAACAAGGCACTCCAACAGCAGCGTCAGCAAATCTTGATTCTTTTAAAAGGTTGATTCTTCATACCATTGCTGTAAGAAATACTGTATAGAAATCAGTTCTACTGGGAACAACATTATGAAAAATGTATAAACATCACAAAGTAATTTTGCTGTCACATTCAAAATGTTTTCTCAAAGTTGCATCTACAGTTTCACAGTTGAAGTAGTTTAGGTTAAATAATCTGATGCAAGAGAGAACTCTAAAATTGTTGTCATCTTCTTAGTGTATCTTTTTTGAAATTATTTAGAATGTGTATTTCTTAGACAAAAATATAGCAACAGAGAAAGTGAAATTAAAAAAAATGCCTCACATCCCAAATATTCTTTTTGTTTTTATATTTATACATTTACTTTCTTTAGATTATATGATACAATAAATTAATGGTTTGCATGTGTGTTTCTGTAGGCCATGATTCTTTTCTCATCAAGTTGGAATCTTCATTGGAAAGTGTATGAGAATGCAGCCCCCATTCCATCAACAGCAAAATGGTCTATAGTTTAAACACACTATTGTTTTTGAATAATTTAATTATAAATAATTGAAATCAATGTTGTTGTAGAGATCTATCCTACCAATACAAATATTTAGATTTATGTTAAATATTAAATAAAAAAAATATTATTCAAATTAAGCTAAATTATCATTTCTTTCCATAATCAATTAAAAGGCTATTATTAAAATGGTGTCAGCTTTCTTAAATGAATTAAAAAGCTTTACATCAGAGTGAAAATTGTGTTTGATTGGACAAATAAATTTTTATGCAAAGCTTAATATTTGTGATGGTATAGATAATGGAACTCAAAATATTTTTTGTATATATATTTAGTTATTCATTTATTTATTTTTAGAGAAAGAGAGATACAGGGACAGACAGAGAGGAAGAGATGAGAAACATTGACTTGTTGTTTTGTCATTATAGTTATTCATTGATTGCTTTCTTATATGTGCTTTGACTGGGGGGCTTCAGCTGAGCCAGTGACCCCTTGCTCAAGCCAGAGACCTTGGGCTTTAAGCCAGTGACCTTTGGTTTCAAGGCAGTGACCATGGGGTCATGTCTGTGATGCCACGCTCAAGCCAGCGACCCCACAGAGCCAACCAGCCAGGGCCTTGAATAACAAAACACCTTGAATGCATTTACGTTTCAAACCTGCAACCTCTGCATCCCAGGTCAAAACTCTATCCACCGTACCACCATCTGGTTAGTTTGTATTATCTTATTTTTAAATAATAATGATTTAAAAAATAGAAAATAATAAAGTTATTGTATACATGCTTATTGAACTTCTTAGGAAGAAAATATAATTCACCAAATTCCTAAACCTTGAGAGTACAGAATCATATTCATAGAGAATTAACTGTTATTCTACCACTATATCAAGAAGTCTTTGGAACTGTATCTGTCGTCTTTTCTCTATGCTTACAACATCAACAATTTTTATAATCACAAATATATTATTGAGAACAGCAAAATGGTATTGATATTTATAAAAATATTATTTTACATGAATTTGGTATGAGGTATTTGGAAATTTATAAAAGAAGTGGATAGAGAATATTAATAGAGTAACTAAAATTGTAAGCTCAGAGTTAACATAAAACCATTGTATGATTCTTTTTTATATTAAAATTCAAGTGAGAGAAGTAAGAAAGAATTTGCTGATAAGGAACTGGAAGTACTTCTTGGAATTTTTAACAGCGTAATAATTGAGTTGTAAATTGTAAATGGTAGGAATCAGAAAAGGCTCTATAAGTCTTTTCTAGAATTGTGGGAGCTCATACGAGGGCAAAAAGCAAATGTGTGATGAGACTGAAGATGAAGAAGGAGAATAGTGAAGAGTCAAGTATAAAGAAAAACATCAATGTAAAGCATTTTACCAAATAATCTTATCTCAAATATGTATGTTTTCCTTCAAGAAGTCACTAATGGAGGAAATACAAATTGTATTTCAATCTGAAAAAATACAATGTGAAAGTAAATTCCATATGCAATAAATATGTTTTATTTCAATATGAAATTATTCATATATTTGATTTTTTTATTTATTAACCAAAGATACTCTTGAATTCCTATTATATACTAAACTTTTTACATCTGATCTCTGAATCTAATGGGTGAGAGAGATATGTAAGCAGATAATTACAACACAAA
The DNA here is from genome assembly GCF_036850995.1 of Saccopteryx leptura. Classification (NCBI taxonomy): domain Eukaryota; kingdom Metazoa; phylum Chordata; class Mammalia; order Chiroptera; family Emballonuridae; genus Saccopteryx; species Saccopteryx leptura. The sequence goes on from NC_089504.1 coordinate 53,747,253, forward strand.
GTAACAAAAAAGTGCTAACAAATATAGAAAATATTGCTGTGGTAACATGGTGGATTTGCTCACAAGTGGCATATACATTACTATTGTAGTGCTCCCAGGATATGTTTGAGATATTCCATAGCAACTAATATGGTACTTGGGATTTTACACATTGCAAAACTCTGCAAATAGTAATTTGATCCTAGTGATTAACTGATTTTATAAAAAGAAACCTGAAAAAATGATTCTAGAAGATCTATCATTACACTAAAAATTATATCTGCTCCAAAAATATTTGTTTTTTTCTCCATAATTTATTTATTGAAACTTCAAGAAATTTAAATATTTATAAAATTTATTATATCCATTGCCAATTGTAGGGCACACATATGAACAAAATTATTCAGAGGTAATATCAAGGAAAATGTAATTTCACAAATGTAAACTTATATCACCTTGAAACATCCCTAATCACTTAGAATAACAAAACATTTTTTTTTGTATTTTTCTGAAGTGAGAAGCAGAGAAGCAGAGAGATAGATTCCTGCATGCACCTGACCATGATCCACCTGGCATGCCCACTAGGGGAAATGCTCTGCCCATCTGGGGCATTTCTCCATTGCAACCGGAGCCATTCTAGCTCCTAGACAGAAGCTATGGAACCATCCTCAGCACCTGGGTGAACTTTGCTCCAATGGATCCTTGCCTGTGGGAGGGCAAGAGAGAGATAGAGAAAAAGGAGAGGTGGAAAGGTGAAGAAGCAAATGAGCACTTCTACTGTGTGCCCTGGCTGGGAATTGAAACCAGGACATCCACACGCAGGGCTGATGCTCTACCACAGAGCCAACCAGACAGGGCCTGGAATAACAAAACACCTTGAATGCATTTACGTGGTTTACACATTGTTACAATGCATCCTAAGGTCTCAGAAGTTACGCAAAACATAAAACATGACTTTTTTATTTCAAATTTTGTCTCTCTGAACTAATATACAAGTTAAAGTATAATTATATACATAATGGCTTAATAGTATTTTGTTTTCTTGAAGTTTGGAAAGAATTGGAAAAAGTACTCAGTTGCCATGGATGCAGAGAGCTATATGGAAAGTTTTTACCTCTCAATATATGTTCAATAGCAACGAATCATTCAAATATATTTTTTTCTGAAATAAGATATGAGTATGAAGTATCATGGAAAATGCTCTCTCTTCATATTGTTTTCTTTGTAGGAAATTATTAATAAAAGAAAGCTCTGAGAGTAACAATTTTCCCCTTCATTTCTTCTGACTCACAGGTGCAGATTCTTAGAACCAGGACAAATAAAGTGCATTAGGAAAAAATGTGTGCTATTAAAGCACTTTCCCATCATTCTCTGCCTCAGCACTAACTGAATACTTTGCAAAGATCAGGGTGTTGTTTTTTTTCTTTTCTTTTCTTCTTTTTTTTTTAAATCCTGTTTGGAAAGCCAGTAAAAAGTACAAACTAAATAAGATGGAAATTTAAAACAAAGCTTCAAAATTTTGTTCTGACAAAGTAGCAGAATCTTTCTATAAATATATAAATTCCAAGACTTTTTTGTCCATGATGTTTACTATATCATAAATTAATGCTTAGAAGACTCACATAGGCCACTAAATCAAAAATGTTTAAGTAAATGGAAAGGTATAATTTATGGCAGTGGGAGGAGGTGACCAGCATAGTAAGAGATTATCTTCCAGTTTGGTACAGTTGTTTATTCACACTATTATCTCCTGTGACCTCCTGATTGGTTTCTAGGTATGTCAACTCTTGGAGAGGCTGTTGGCCCTGCAGTCTCTAAGTAAAACTGGGTCTTGTATATAATTGAAATATTTAAGAATGTCTTAAATGGCTACCTCTGAGCCTACAGGGAAAGCATACCAAATATAGGAAGAATGTAGGATAGCCCCAGTGGTCTGGTTACCAGAACAGGGGACATTGCAGAAAGTTTGTTATCAGAGACTTCAAAGCTTTGTATAACATTGCATTACATACAGTAGCCATACTAGCTTTAAAATTGCAGGGTTAACAACCTTGGCAGGCTTAAAAAACTAAAAAATTCCCCAAAGTAGCAAGCAGAAATTCGCAGGGGCCTCTTTGGGTACCCTATTGATTCTGCTAATTCAACAAGGGATAATTGCAGAAAGTTACTGAAGACATTATAAACTCCCTAAAGCACAAAGTTTCTATCAAACACTGGCCTATGGGCAGAGGGTCTACAAAGGCTCTTTCAGCCTGCAGAGCAAAATGAGCATTCGAGTTTTAAATCTCAAAGTGCTATGAGCAGCACCTTTGATTCCCCCAAAGGAAAAGATAATTGTACTTTTAAGTCAAATAATGTGGTTTCTTTTTTATTTATTTATTTTAGAGAGGCACGGAGAGAGAGAGAGGTGGGGGAGAAGTAGGAAGTATCACCTCCCATATGTGCCTTAACCAGGCAAGTCTGGGGTTTCAAACCAGCAACCTGAGCATTCCAGGTCAACGCTTTATCCACTGTGCCACCACAGGTCAGGCAGTAATGTTTTTCTATAACAAATCTGCAAAGAGGTGATCTTATTATAATTCTTGTTTGAATTTAATTCAAATAAGAGATAGTTCTGCCAATCAATGACTCCTTGAAGTATTAGCAACTGTAATTTTATCAATATATTCTGAAAATTAAAAATGAATAGAGAGGGTTGACTATTTTTTTATTTAAGTTACACAGATTTTTTTTAGTTTCAACACATTATTAGTTCTATGAGATAGTCTGTTTTTTTTTTCTTTTTGACTTTGCAAAGGATCATTGTCAATGCTGATCATTAAAAATGATTTTTCTTACTGATTATTAGAGATTGGTAAGGTGCTAATATTTATCCCTACAATTTAGTTCTAACTAAATTGAAAACAACCATTAAAAAATGAGATGAGAATTAAAATATTGTACCCTATCTTAATATTGATAATATTATAATAGGTGAAGAAATTTGGACTTTGAGAACAAAGTGAAACTTCCTATTTTATTCTGTTTTCCCAAATAGTCCTTGGGTCCTGTCTGATGGGAGTGTTGGATGTTTCAAGCAGAGTATTACCTATTAAGCCACATGGAGAATATTAACTTTTCCTATACCCCAGAACAGGGCAAGCTAAGGCTGGGAGAGTCTTGACCTAATTCAAATTCATAGAGCTTCATTCATGAAAGCAGGAATGGAGGGAAAAAGCACATCTCACTGGAGGAAAAACTGACAGAAGGAAAGAGAAGAAGAAAGCTGGGTAGAAAGGTGGGTCACCTCTGAGCTGTAACCTTTGCCACAGTGTACTAATTAGAAAAGTAACACTGCTTCCTGTGGGGAGGAGAGAGTCAGAAGGAAAGAGAAAGTAGTGAAAGTTTCCTACCTAGTACTTCCCTGAGAGGATGAGGGTTTGGCAAAGTTCTTATTTTATGAGAGGAATGTGAAAATAGAAAAGGATTCTCCCAGTTTTTATAAATCTAGTGCTCATAGTGAATGGACCATTTCAAGTCATGAAAGGTTGAGGACTATACTTTTGGTTTACTATGAAACCTGACTTCTAGTGCCCACTTCACATATAATATAAATAATAGAATAATAAAAAAGGACATATTCAGGAAAAAAAGTTCTTAGTTTTATCTACACGCCAGTTTAAATTATTATGTACTGCTGGTCTTCATTATCAAACCAATCAATTTTTGTTTCATTATTTTTCAGATTTCTTGACTTAAGAATGTTTTAGTAGGGCAAGTAGGGCAAGCTTAGTTTTGTATGACTTTATAAGAACAAAAGAAGAATTAATAAAATTTAACTTGTTATATAATAATACATAAACATGAAAATGACTCAAAATGAATACCAATAACTGTTGTTTAAAGCTAACTTTATGTAACTATGTGCAAATACATCTCTCTATTTAACTCACTGATGGGGCCCATGAGAAAACCACAAGGACATCTCTCAGTCTTAATATGTATGGCTGCTACTCAGTCTGTATGGCTAAGTGAGGTCTCTTAGCAAGAAGGCTTCAAGTTTAAACATCTAAGTATTTGTTCTGTATCTTCAGAGATATATGGTCCACAGAATTTTGTTGCTTTTTATGAGAGTTTTTAATCCCTAGTTAAGAAGGGAATGGTATAGGCTCATTTCAAATGTACCTGCTGTCATTCAGTATATTAAATAAACTTTTGTGACTAATTTAGTCTACAAAATGTTCAGCAACTAGTGACACCAAAACAGTTGAGGAAAACTGCTCTGCATCCTTGGCCAGGTCAGCAACGGTGACTAGTGTTTTGGTTTTTTTATTATTCAATGAGAGGAGAGGAGGTGTAAATAGACTCCTGCTAGTGTCCCAACCAAAATCTGGGATCCCCCTCAGAGTGATGCTCTGCCCATCAGAGACATTGTTCTGTTGCTCAGCAATCCAACTATTTTAGCACCTAAGGTAGAGGCCACTGAGCCATTCTCAGTACCCTGGGCCAACTTGTTCCAATTGAGCAATGGCTGCAGAAGGGGAAGAGAGAGAAAGAGAGAGAGAGAGGTAAGAGGGGGAGGGTGGAGAAGGAGATGGTTGCTTCTATGTGTGCCCTGATCAGGAATTGAACTTGGGACATCCACACACTGGGCTGATGCTCTACCATTGAGCCAACAGGCCAACTGGCCAGGTCCAGCTTCTAGTGTTCTCTTGTTATTCTTGCATGAATTAAACCTTCATGTACACACAGTTTTGTGCAACTACATATAGTATTTTCTAGACAGAAAGGACTTATATATGTATGTATGTTTAAGTATAACACACATGAATACACATATGTGTATTTATGTGTATATACAGGTCAATATAATATATTAAGAACATTTATTTTAATTTCTGCCAACATACCAATGACAGGACTATACAGATTTTTTAAAATTGATTTTGGCAAGAGAGGAAGGAAGAGAAAGAGAGGAAGGGAGAGAGTAAGACAGACAGGAGCATTGATCTGTTACTATATGTGCCCTGAACATGGATCAAACCCGCAACCTATACACTTCTGGACAATGCTCTAACCAACCGAGCTAACTGGACAGGGCTATACAGATTTTTTTCAAGAAATAGTTCATGTCAGTTCTGAAAACCATAATGATTGCTAGCAGTAGATGACATATTTTGGAGAATATCTGAAAGGCTGAAAAGAAGATAAGATTGTATTGACATATACATATAGGGGCAGAGGAAAGCACAGATTAAACATTCAGATGAAAAAACTGAAAACAGAATTAAGAGCCATTGGTTCTGAAATGCACTAAATTCAAATGAGCAGGTCCTAAAAGGGTAGTAATAGGGGTTGTCTGAATGGTATCAATTAGTAGAACTAATTGGAGGGCTGCTCCAGACACAGGGTATACTGGGAAGGTAAATCCTCCTATATACCTCTCCATCATCCTCATTTACAGAGCTCTAGCCGCAGCACTTGTCCTGACCTGAGTAAGACTTCAGCAAGCTGCTTTCTAAAGAGAGTGGTTGATATATGGTATAAATGTTGGGCTTGGAACAAGAAGAGCAGCAGTATTCAGCACAGAAAAATAAATCAATAAAGGTAGCTCCACAGCTCCCTGAGGAATAAAGCACAGCAAAGCTACTCTACTTGGCCTTAAGTCTTTCTTATCTTTGGGAATTATGGAAGCCCTGAGTCTATGGCAAGACTTCTCTCAGAACATACTCCATAAAGTGAAGCCTAAGTCAAAGTAGCAATCACTCATACTATGGCCCACTTTTATGCTTTCTATTTGATAGAAAGATATTTTGAGTAAAAAAAGAGTTGAAAGAGATAAATCTAAGAAAATCAAATAATCAATGAGTAAATACAGGAAGTGAATAAAATTAAGAAAACCTATTACCAATTACAATGAATATTCTTTGAGGTTTTTAAGAGACTATTATATCATGCTACAAGACCAGGCTACAGTGAATAAGTAGCAAGTGAACATAAGGAAGCATTTTTTGATAATTAAAAATATGATTGACTTTTTTTTTGGGGGGGGAAGAGCATTTAGGTTTCCAGAAGAATATGTCTTTCAAAGTAAGTAGATAGTAAGTAGAAAGTCTGACTGATATCATAGAGACTGAGGTCGGTTGTAGAACAGATGAAGAAAGGAGGCTTCCATGAATGCATGAAGAAAACTCCACAGTTAGATATATTAACCTGGAACTTCTGACCTTCAAGTATAAAGAGATCTTAAAAAATCTTCTGATAAAAAAATCTAAATACTGAGAAAGACAAAATTTTTACATTGGCATCAGACTTCTAAGAGTGGTACCAAATTCTACAAACTAATAAAACAAGTTCTCAGAGTTTGAATATAAGAACTGTAAATTATATATGAGGCTAAAAATAAGTATTTTTTAGCTATACAAAGAAAGAATGTTTAGTCCCATACAAATCTTTAAAACATTACTTAATGTACTGCTTCAGCAAAACTACAATAAGAGAAACCAAAAGAAAAATATTAGCTCTAAAACAATAGAATGAATCGAGAATTTTATTTGAAAAAAAAAATTCAAAAGGGCAACTGTGCAGCTGATATAGACTTTTATCTGTTCAATTTAAGCCATGAAGAAGAAAGGACATTTGAAATGATACCGGTTTTGAACCCCAGTGAAGGGGGTAAATCAAGAGACTTAGAAGGCCTTATTAATAAGATGATGCTGTAGTTCTCTTCTATTCAGAGGAAATAAAAAAGAAATTTGATTTTTTAGAAGAAAAAAGAGTACATCATGATTCAACTATGAAGCACACTAAAATGTGATGCAAAGAAATGTAAGGAAAAGGAATCTATTTGATCTAATGCTTGGAAGAGTCTATGTTAAGTGGCACGGATTTATAAACTTAGAATTGTTTCTTAGTTTCTGAGCCCACTCATTCTAATCAGCTGTTTAATGATCAACATTTACATCAAAATATAAATGACTAACAATTTTCAGTGTTTCCAAATTACTTCAGAAAAATTCCAGATTTAATGTACCTATGTTCAACTATGACAAGGCAAAAATTAGAGTTCCCAGAAACTGAAAGTGAGGGGCGAAGTTATAGTAGAAATGTGTAGTGACTTCTTCACCTCATGTACTGGGAAAGTGAAATACTCTATTGATATTTGTTGGACCAAACTACAGAATAAATTTTACTAGTTAAAATTATAATGCCAACTAGTAAAATAAATAAAATTATAATGCAATATAAAAATCTGGAGGTAGATGAGTCAAAGGAAAATTGAAGATGTGTAAGGTGAAAATAATTATAATTTATAGTTAGAAATCAAAAAGTATCTAAAATTTATCAATCAATCTATAAAGTCTAAGAATATTATTCATTTTTATGGCCATTAAAAAATCAGAAAGAGTTAAAAGTGGTTGTATCTCAAGAACAGTAAGCGAAGTAGGGTGAAAAGGAAGCTTTTACTCATTATCTTTTTTAAAAGAATATATATATATGCATATATATTTTTTCTGTTATGATGTGTAAAAATGGGGTATAAATAGATATTAAAGAATTCCAATAGGGTGATGTTAAAAGGATATTTTCAAATGTAAGTAACAAGACCTTTGATTCATACATAACGTCTCAAACCATAAAGACATCTTGAATTACTCAAATTCCCTAGGGAGGATGGACAGCAGGAAAGGGACCTTATATAGTTGATTGGATATTGCAGATTGTTTTAGCAGCTCAATGATATCATGGATGTCATGATTTCTTTACATTTAGTTATTGTAACATTCTGAGCATTTTGGATTTGTCTCCAGGACCTATCCAGTTACAAAATGGCTATGGGAATGCAGACATTCTATCAAAACTGGCAGGGCCCTAGCATGAAATACTTTATCTTCTCATAATTTCATCTCAGGATTGAGAAAATCTTTTCCCCCAAATTTTCTTTTTTCTTATTGTCTGGAACTTGGCCACAGACCTTCTTCTTTACTGATCAATGGCAAAAATAATATTAACATGATGTTTTCAGAAAAAAAATACGAGAACATGTTCATTTTTCCTTGATCCATATAAATATACAGGGGATGGTAACATAACCATTAATCTTTTGGAAATATGTTAAAGGTAACATAACCATTAATCTTTTGGAAATAAAAACAAGTAAATTAACACTGGGTAGGAAAACATTTGTGTCCATGAGTGGGCTCCCAGAAGAAGTATTGATGTAGTGGATACTGGCGGTTAGCAAACCTTACTTTTAATTCATACTCCCAAATCACCTCCTAAATTTCCTCAGCTGGGAGATAAGTATGATGAGCTAGGTCAGTGCTGCTCATGTATCAGAATCAGCTGGAAGATTCATTGTAACATTACTAAGCACCATCCTCAGACTTTCTTATTTAGTAAATCTAGGTGCTGCTTAAAAATATGCATTTAACAATTTCCCAGGTGAGGTTGGTGGTGTGGGTGGTGATTTTTGGGAAAGTTCACTCTGGTATTCTGGATGTAGTGACTGAAAAATAAGTACAAAATTATCTTTTTAAGTATTAAATACATTTATTTATATAAATAACATCCACTAAGTCTTAGCTTTTTTCTAGGTCTAAACTGACCAAAATTATAATTTCTATTCTTCATTGCAATTCACAGTTTACTGTTGCCTATACCCTGAAATCATTTAATGTTAATTAATTCCTTGGTTTGAATATTTCTATTCATCTGTCTGTGTGCATTATACAAGCATATTGCAGTGATATCTCTGAACTGGTATTTTTTGTTTTGAAAAGCAAGCACTCGTCACTAACAAAATTCTCCACCTGAGTTATTCCAGTGCTGTTTTGTGGTGACCAAATCTATAGTTGAAATCCCATAAATGTGCCCCAGGCTTCGTGCTGTGGGGAATCATTTCCTAATCTTGTTTGACTACAAAACACACTTAAACATTGGCAGGCTATCAAGCAAAGCTCATGAGATGTAATGTCCATTTGGATTAAAATGGGCAACATAAATGATCTCACAGATGAATCATTTTCTATTAGAAATAAATAAACTGTGGTTTTTTGCTTTTTAATAAACATTATAAAATCAATTAGAACAGTTAAGTCATTTTTATTATGAATAGAAAGGACAAGATGAAGTAATTTATAAGTTGATAGGAAACAAAACACAAAGAACATTTTAATGAGATCAGTACTTTTGAGTCATTTCTTCTTTGAGCCTTAATACTATGAATAATTTTACTGAATTTAAGTTGTTTTGCTGGGTAGAATTTTTGGTATGATTTCTTTCCATTTTAATGTTGTATGACAACCCTGTTTGCATAGGTATTTCAGCAATTAAGTATTCTTGAATTAGGATATTCTAAAAACTATTTATTTATCTCTATTAGATAACTCATCATGTGATATTTTAAAGCCAAAGGCTTCAATTATTAACCTTCCCTTGACTTATTCTGACTAACCCAACAAACTTTTATATTTACAACTTTCTTCTTTCTTTCAATTACAGATATACTTTAAATATTAAAATTTGAATGATATTGAATAGCACATATATATTGAAATAGTAAACTAAGGTATACTAAAGACTGATATATATTTCTAAATAACCATGAAAAGTTAGAACAACCTTATGACGGGAGCTTGGGGGTTTGATGGAACTGTTTAAACTTTCATCTGGGAATTAACAATGTCCTTGAAATATCTGCAGTCAGGTTGTACTTAAAAAACACTACCCCCTGGTTGTTTTTTTCTTTTTTTCTCTGAAACTTTTCTTTGTGTAATGTTTGCTCTACTCAAGTTTTCTATTCTTCTGTCCTTTTGGTCTAACTTTGTGCTTGTGTAGAAAATCCTCCCCCTGGAATGCTCTCCCCAATCCTCCCTCCATGAAAATTATTCTGTCTACTCCTGAAATACTTAGAACTTAGTTATTTATGACAGCAGTCACTAGCCATATGTGGCTGTTTAAATATTAGTGAAATAAAATGAAATTTTAGTTCTTCAGTTGCACTAACTACATTTCAAATGCTCAATAGCAACATGTGGCTTCTATGTCTGCATGGGAGGTGCAAATATCAAACATTTTCATCATTACAGAAAATGCAGTTGGAAAGCACTGACTTGCATGCAGCCTGTGTAATTTAATATCTTTTTTTTTCTGTTACATTTTTTTTTAACATTTTATCTTCTACATCCATCGGAATTCAGAATAGTGTTCTTCACCTCATATGTGTTCAATACTTGGGAGCTTGTTATAGTTTCTCAGGTACAGCTGAATATGATCTATCTTCCACATTACAATTACTCAATAAATACACATTTTTTTGTTTCTTATTTTTGGACAATAAATTAGAGAATCTCTAATTTCCATATGTTAAGAAATATTGCCATGTCAGCTAGAAAGCAGATACAGTAAATTAAATTAAGTGGCAATCCTATTCTTGTCTAATTAATCAGTCCAACATTGAAAAAAGTTGATTGTCTTTTGCTCTAACAAGATTAAATATGTTTTATTGATTTTGGAAGGTTATTTGCCTCCTCAAATGCCCCTTTACCATGGTGGATTGGCTTACATACTTAAAATTATTTTAATATGCTAAATTTCCAAAGGTGCCAAATAAGAATTAACACTGCTTATATTTGCATGCTGCTTAACTATGAAAATATAAGTCTGATCCTTAGAGAAATAACCCCAAGGACAACCCTTAGTTCTGAAGCTACTTTCACTTCATTGCTTTTTCCCTCTATGTTATCTTCTAAGATATTGAAAAGACTGAGAAAATATTGGATCAAATGGCATAGATGTGGTTTTGGAAAGTAATTTCATATCACAATGAGTATCTAGTGAGTATACTAGAGTGAATTTTCAAGACATTTATTTTTTTCTTGATGTTTAAATGCTTTATTAGGTAATAAAAATATACCAAGCACCTATTTTAGGTACAATATAGTTGGAAGATAGGTGACATCAAAATACAATAAATATTGAAGAACTGATATATAAAGATAAAATGTGTAATTTATTTATCTTCAAAACCTTAAGTTTTGTTTCTTTCACATTAAAAAATGAGGGCCTGACCTGTGGTGGTGCAGTGGATAAAGCATCGACTTGGAAACACTGAGGTCACCAGTTCAAAACCCTGGACCTGCCTGGTCAAGGCACATATGGGAGTTGATGCTTCCTGCTCTTCCCCCTTTCTCTCTCTCCTTCTCTCTCCCCTCCCTAAAATGAATAAATAAATAAAAATATTTTTTTAAAAAATGAAGCAAGCAGCTTGACCAAGCGGTAGTGCAGTAGATAGAGCATCAGCCTGGGTGGAATGCAGAGGAACCAGATTCAAAACCCCTAGATCTCCGGCTTGAACATGGACTCATCTAGCTTGACCATGGACTCACCAGTTTGAGCACGGGGTCACCGGCTTGAGTGTGGGATCATAGACATGACCCCATGGTTGCTGGCTTGAGTCCAAAGGTCACTGGCTTGAAGCTCATGGTCATTGGCTTGAGCCCAAGGTCACTGGCTTGAGCAAGAGGTCACTGGCTCAGCTGGAGCCCCCCAGGAAAAGGAACATATGAAAAAACAATCAATGAACAACTAAGATGCTGCAACAAAGAGCTGATGCTTCTCATCTCTCCTTTCTTGTCTGTCCCTGTCTATCCTGCTCTCCTACTCTCTCTCTCTCTCTCTATTTCTCTCTCGCTAAAAAAAAAATAAAAAAAATAAATAAATAAAAAAAGAAATGAAGCAAGCAACTTTTATGTACTGTTCTATTATATTTATATTTTATTTAATTTTTCTGGCTAGACAGTTGGGATCTGGTACATTTTTTTGCTATATTTTCCTTTTTTATTAAATTAATTAGGATAACATGGCTTAATAAGATTATATAGGTTTCAAGAATATATTTTTATGATAAATGATCAGTTTATTGCATTGTGTGCCTATCCCCCAACATCAGATTATTTTCTGTCACCATATACCATATCCCTCTTTTTCATTTATTTCCCCAAACCTCCCTTTTTTTCTTGCAGTCACTATACTGTGTCTGTGTCTATGTGTTTCAGTTTTATATCCCACATATGAATGAAATCATATGGTTCTTAGTTTCTTTATGACTGATTTAATTGCTTAGCATGATATTCTCAAGGTTCATTCATGTTGCTCCCTTTGATAGCTCAGCTGGTAAAGCAGAGGACTATGGACATTCATATAATAAAAAATACTTTATTTTGGTGACAGCATTATAAACAGAATTTTCTGATTGTGAGTACTATAAGGGAAATTAAGTTCATGGATCACAAGTATTTAAAATTACAAACTGAAGTAAAAATATGACCTGCTCACCTGAAGCATGATTTACTGTTTGCTTAGAGGTCTTCAATCTGAAAGAAAGATATTTACAATTCTAGCATGTAACTATATAAAGTAATGTGAAGTTTTGAAAAGATCAACTGCATACCTCTGATTCTCACTTTACTGCAAGATATATTTATACATGTACAAATAATTTGTCCCTTTTTCCCATTAGTCCTCCCATTAGCTTGCCTTCTAGAAATGTCTGCCTTCTAATAGACTTTTTTTTTACAAAGTAATAGCTGTTTTTCAGTCATTTTTTTTTCTTTTTCTTTTTTGTATTTTTCTGAAGCTGGAAATGGGGAGAGATAGTCAGACAGACTCCCGCATGCGCCGGACCGGGATCCACCCGGCACGCCCACCAGGGGCGATGCTCTGCCCCTCCCGGGCATGCTCTGTTGTGACCAGAGCCACTCTAGCACCTGGGGCAGAGGCCAAGGAGCCATCCCAAGTGCCCTGGCCATCTTTGCTCCAATGGAGCCTCGGCTGCGGGAGGGGAAGAGAGAGACAGAGAGGAAGGAGAGGGGGAGGGGTGGAGAAGCAGATGGGCGCTTCTCCTGTGTGCCCTGGCCGGGAATCGAACCCGGGACTTCTGCACACCAGGCCGACGCTCTACCACTGAGCCAACCAGCCAGAGCCTCAGTCATTTTTAATGAGGAATTGCAACCAAATTACACAGTCACAAGCTAGCTGATATATCATCACATTGCAGAAAAAAACACTTCAGATAAAGGACTTCAAAAAAAAATTTTAATTGTTATGTGGAAGCATAAAACACAGAGAAACTTTGCTGCCACTGATGATTTTTTCCTATGAATGACTAATAGAGAAACTGAGGCAAAGCTCATCTAAGCACACATATATACTATTCGCTATAATTTATCATAACATGTAGAAGTATGACATTCAGACAGCTGAAACTATGAGAAACAAACAAAACACTATCTCTACTGTCTCTGTGGACAGAAAACAACTCAGGAATTCAAATATCTTCCCCACTCAAAGGGGTATCCAAAATCTGCTTAACCATCCTCACCGCTGTATTTATGCAGTTTATTTTTTAAATGTAAATTTCATTTGCAGTGGAATGAATGTGAATGCAATGACCTCGCCCTCTACTCATCTATAAAGATTTTTTTGCATCTTTCTCTCACTGAAATGTTATTCCTGTGGTTTGTATTTCCATACAAATCAACGCTGCGAGGGTATGGAACCAAGACAGACACAGCAGGAACATTTCTTTCCTTGTGTGCCTCCATTTTTGAAACTGACATTATATAACATGACTAGAATAATGAGGAAAGATGCATTGGATTATCTGGCCCAGAAAAGTGGCAATGTTAGGGGAAAAGGCAAAGCAAATGATCACATTGAATTAAAAAAATTAAAATAACACAAATTAAGAATAATGACCAGTGGCTTAAAGATATATGTGATTATTGAAGGCTGCTATTTAAATCAAAAAGAGGAAGAACTTGTCAGTCACCTTGGTTTCAACTTCATAGTATTTACTTACTGGATGAAATGTATCAGCCATCATTCTCATGTGAGTGTTTATAATAATAATCCCCTTATTATAAGTGTTTTTCTTAAAGGAATCTGTGCAGAATTCTCACACCTGTGCATACTGAAGGAATTTTAAGTCAAATTATTTCTGTACCTCAAACCATTGTTTATTATGATGATCATTTGGAGATATTACTACATCCTTAAAGTTTACCTAAAAGTTGGAGTTTCTCTTAGCCCATTCTCTTACAGAACAATATGCATCACAGAAAGATTGAAACATTTGAAGTACAATTTGAGAAATTCAAATCTGGGCCAGTGCATTTAATTGAGACCACATTTAAATTTCTTTGATATTTCTTTATAGAAAAGTATAATGCCCCAAAGGGAAAACATGAATTTCATCTTAGTTATATTAGCCTTGTTAAATAAGCAAATAACTACTTAAACTGTAAGCAGAAGAAATGGATAAAATATGAGCTACTGGTTTTCTCCCTTTTGCATTCCAGGATAAGCAATTGCTTTTTCAAAGAATTATTTTTAATTAGCAATTAGTCGTGCTAAATAAAGATTTTATAAAGAAGCCATAAGAAACAATTCAGCTTCACTGTAAATGTAATTGACTTCTGTCTGTTTGTAACCCTTGGAAAATTTTTCTTGGCTTCCAATGATTGGTTAGGATGAGTAAAGACAAGAACAGCATGGCTTCCACAATTTTCCTGTTTCCTGAGTTGTGGACATACATGACCTGTAATGGAGTTGTAATGGAGTTTTAATGGTCATAAAATTCATTACACTGGTTTTAGGGTTAGGAGGACTTTTGAATTCTGTAACTAGGTTTGCTGAGCCTTAAACTTTCAGGCACTGAATTTAAAGGGCTCTGTCCTTCCCCTCTTGATAAAGCAATTTGCATAGTAACATATGCAGATACACATGAAGACTACTCCATTGAGGTCCTCAGAACTCAATCGGACAGAAACATCTTTGCCTTCACAATCAGGAATTTATCTATATTGAAGGAGGGAACAAGTGTATCATGAGATAAAGTGACCACGATTAGAAAGAACAGTATAAAATACTACTATTCTAGGTTGTTCTGAAAAAAAAAGTATTAATTTCAAACATTTTAATATTACTTTTTATTGATTTATTGAGGTCACATTGGTTAATAAAATTATTTAAGTTTCAGGTGTACAGTTCTATAATATATCATTTGTATATTGCATTATGTATTCAAAACCTGAAGTCAAATTTTCTTCCATCACCTTTTATCCACCCTTCAACCTCTCCTACCTCCTTTCATCCTTCTTTTCCTCTGATAATATCACACTTTTGTCTGTGGTTCTGAGGTATTTTGTTTCTTTTCTTTACTTATTAACTTCATTGTAGATTTTTTTGTCAGACTTGTGTAAAGTTTCTATAGTATTGAAGAATTGAGAGTGACATGTTTATTTGACAAGTTATTTATTTATTTAATGCCCAAGTTGTTCAAAGTGTATTTATTATAATAAAAACAAATCAAACAGACTTTTTTGAAAACTAAAGATATTAACAAATAGAAAAATTAAGGCCAAAAAAGGACATGATAAAGCTTAAGTAAAGTAATATTTAAAATGGAAGCTACAGCTAGTGGATTACCAAATTGTCCTGGGGTGTTTTGATAGTCAATAAAAAGACACAAATATGAATTAAACATTCTTGTAATCTATATCATTGGTTATTAAAATAATTATAGTATCACTGTTGATTTTGGTTCTACTGTTGATGCTCAGTTGGTTCTGCTAAAAGACTTTTGTGTTAGTTACATTAACGATGTTTAAGTTCAGTCTTCATGAAGTTCTTTTACAGTGTATTGCTAAAACCAATCTGGTGATTAACATACCTGCCTCTTAGATTTACTGCTTAGTTTCATTATATATTTTCATGTGTCATAATATTTTAAAATTCTGTCTGTACTCGATTGTCATTAAGTTTGAAAACTGTGTATTTATTCATGTCACTTATTTTACTGTGATGTATAGAGGATAGAACCTATCCTTAGTAAAATCTTTCTCGGCAGACATATCTTTAAGTGATTCTTTTGGTGTATAGTCATCCTAATTATAAATGGACTCATTCTTATTATATCTATTTGCTCAAAGTATTTTCATAAGATATTTATCTTTGATATATATTACTTTATTATAATGGTCATAGAAATAAAGGGACATGACTTAACCATCTCCTATTTAAAGAAAAAAAGAGCATCTAGGGTGACGTCATGGAAATGGCACCGTGAGCAGTGTGTCCAACAGATCTCCCCAAAATTTCAACAAATTCATCAACTAGGGACAGAAAAATCTATCCTTGGAGCATCTGGGAGTTCCACACACACTGAAGGTGAAAGGGCTGCTTTCACTTGGAACTGAGAGTCGGGAGGGAGCTGAGGGTGTGGAGGAAGCTAACTGCAGCACGGACGTTCGTTCAAGCCAAGGAGGGAGTGTGCCTGTGGTGAGTCAACCCATGCGAGCAACTGCCCAACTGCACTCCGGGAGCAACAGCCCGCGTGTGCTGCGAGCAGCCGCCTGCGTGCTGTGAGAAACCGCCTACCCCACGCTGCGGGCTGGCGCTCCGGGAGCATCCCTAACCACCCGCGCCCTGCGAGCATCCCCAGCCACCCACGTGCTGTGAGCATCCCCAGCCGCCCGGTGCGCGCAGAGCACCCCATTCACCAGTGAGCCCAGAGCACTCCAACTGCCAGTGGCAAGCGGAGAGTGCACCAAAGTGAACTTCCCTATGCCTGAGCTTCTCTGGGCGGGCGGGGCACCTCACCCAACCATTCAAGCTAACAATCAAGCGTTGGGGGAGGGGCATGTGGGCAGCTTGCAGTCCGTCCTGGAGCACATCTGTGGACCCAATCACTGAAATTAGCTTAACCCACAGTCTGCTCACCTCCCAACTGACCTACGTGGCTCTAATTGAAAAGATCTCTCTCAGTTCAGCAATCCAAGACAAGAGGCATGATATTCTTTAGTGCCTCTTGCTAAAGGGATGGGGGCAACTTCTGATTGACAGAGCTTTCATACTCAGGGATATACACTAACAAAAGGGACTTGGCAGATGTTAAGACCTGTACTGCAGGCAGAGCCTAGGGCATCTTCTTCCCAGCCAAAACAGGCTACAAAGTGCGGAAAGCCTGGGGAGAGTGGTCCCACAGAGTGCCAGGTGTGCTGAACAGGCCTGGACGCTCATTGAAAGTCACCTTGAGAGCAATTGGCTCCCAGCCCCGCCTGATTATGCTGGTGGCTCTGACTGCCAGAGCCTTACCTAGAGCCTTGCATTGAGTGGGGTTAGAGTGGGGATTTGCCAGCTATTTCAGCCTCTTACTACCCAGGCAGAGGCAGCGGCAGCCTCATAGCTGGATCACCAGGCTGCTAACTCAGGAAAAGGAGACTAAGAGAGAGGCTCTGGGGAAATGAACTCTCTCATTGTCGGAGCCTACAAACGCTAACAAGCCTTGACTACCAACGAGACTGAAGCCAACTATATGACATTGCTGTAGATTCTCATCAACTGCAAATTCCTACCTAAGCGTGACATAGGGACAGAGCCTGGGGTACAGAGTCACCGACCAGGAAGAGGGAGAGGAAAGAAAAAGGGAGAAGTTAACCTCTCAAAATCAAGAAAAATCCACAGACTTTGTAACTTGTTCCAAATTTTTTTTTTGTTTCTTTTATTTTCTTGCCTTTATTATTATTATTTCTATTTCCTCCACCTTGGTCCTTTTATTCTCTGTCCATCTTATTCTTCCCTTTTCTTGAACTACACTACCCATAAGTGTTACATTTTATTTCTTCTCTCTTACTCTCCATGAGAGTTACACTCCAAAACCTTTAACTCTCTCTCTCCCTCTTTTTGTTTTTTTTCTTTTCCTTTTTTTCTTCCTTTCTTTTTCCCCTTTTTCTTATTTCTCCCTTTCTATTAGTTTCTTCTTTTCTCCTTTTACTTTTCCTCTCATTCAATCATCAATCATGAACAAATTATGTAATTTGGGACTCAAAGTGTTTTTTTGTGGCATTTTGGGGCTTTTTACTTCGTTTTTTAACTCATTCGCATTCCTTCCAACCCAGGATCTCCATTCTATTTAGTCTTTGCTTCACTTAATACAATAGTTTTTTTTTCTCCTCTTTTCTGTTTCCCTCTTATCCCTCTCATTATATCTCTTAGTCGACCATCACTTACAAGCAAATTATTTTATACTTGACCAAGATTTTTTCCTTTTTTGCATTTTGTAGGTCCCTACTTCCTTTTTTGCCCCTTGAACACTTCCCCCCAACTCAGGCCCTCCGTTATAGGCAGTTTTTGTTCCATTTAGCATAATATAATTCACAGGTCATCATGATATTTTCCTAAGGAGGAGGGGAGAGGAGAGGAAGAGAAGAAAGAAAAGGGGGGAAATAATGAACTATTATTGGGGTTTTTTGTGTGTTTTTTCTTTTTTTTCCAATTTTTTTCTTTTACCTTTTTTTTTACTTTTTATTATTTATTAATTCTCATTAGTGCTATCAACAAGACCACCCTCAGATGCCATTAAGAAAAAGGAAATCGAATATCATGGATACAAAAGATAGAGAAATAACACAGACAGATGTGGAAAAATCTATGCAGAAAAAATGTAATATATTGGAAACCTTGGAGCTAAATGACAGAGAATTTAAAATAGAAATCCTAAAAATACTCAGAGATATACAAGAAAACACAGAAAGCCAATTTAGGGAACTCAGAAAGCAACTCAACGAACACAAAGAATATATTACCAAGGAAATTGAAACTATAAACACAAATCAAACAGAAATGAAAAACTCAATTCACGAGCTGAAAAATGAGGTAACAAGATTAGCTAATAGAACAGGCCAGATAGAAGATAGGATTAATGAAATAGAACACAAGCAACTTGAGGCACAACAGAGAGAAGACACTAAAAAAAAAAAAAAAAAAAACCGAGAAAGCACTACAGGAATTATCTGACTCCATCAAAAAGAATAACATAAGAATAATAGGTATATCAGAGGGAGAAGAGAGAGAAAATGGAATGGAGAATATACTCAAACAAATAAATAATAGACGAGAATTTCCCAAGCCTGTGTAAAGAACTAAAGCCTCAAATTCAAGAAGCAAACAGAACATCAAGTTTTCTTAACCACAACAAACCTACTCCAAGGCACATCATAATGAAGATGGCACAAACCAACGACAAAGAAAAAATTCTCAAGGCAGCCAGGGAAAAGAAGAATACAACATATAAAGGAAGGCCTATTAGATTATAATCAGATTTCTCAGCAGAAATTCTACAAGCTAGAAGAGAGTAGACCCCAATATTTAAAGCCCTGAAAGAGAGGAACTTTCAGCCAAGAATACTATACCCATCAAAACTATCCTTCAAATACAAAGGAGAAATAAAAACATTCACAAATACAGAAAAGATGAGGGAATTTATCATCAGAAAGCCCCCACTCCAGGAAATACTAAAGGAGGTTCTCCAATCAGATACAAAGAACAAAACAAAACAAAACCACAAGTAACAGCTCCACCAAGAACACAATAAAACCTAATTTAAACTGTAACAACAAAAGAAAAAAAAAGGAGGGAGAGGACGGAGATTAACAGTAGTAAAGGATGATGAAGAGCAGAAACACTCATAAGATAGGGTACTACAATGAATATGGTAGGTACCTTTCTCAATACTTAATGGTAACCACACTTGAAAAAAACCACCACAGAAGCACATGACTTTAAAAAGGTAGCAACAGAAAAAAGAAGTATGGAATACAAACAAACAAAAACAAATGATAGAAAAACAATAGAGAAGAATCAAACAAGATACAAAACTAACAGAAAGCAATTTATAAAATGGCAATAGGGAACCCACAAGTGTCAATAATTACACTAAATGTAAATGGATTAAACTTACCAATAAAAAGACACAGAGTAGCAGAATGGATTAAAAAAGAAAATCCAACTATATGCTGCCTACAAGAAACACATCTAAGCAACAAGGATAAAAACAAATTCAAAGTGAAAGGCTGGAAAACAATACTCCAAGCAAGTAACATCCAAAAAAAAGCAGGTGTAGCAATACTCATATCTAATAACGCTGACTAAAAAGACAGAAAAAATAAAATAAAAATACTCAGAGAAAAAATAGTCATTTTATAATGATTAAAGTAACACTAAATCAAGAAGACATAACAATCCTTAATATATACACACCAAACCAAGGAGCACCAAAATATATAAGATAGCTACTTATTGACCTAAAAACAAAAATACAGTCATACTTGGAGACCTCAATACACTGCTGACGGCTCTAGATCGGTCATCCAAACAGAGAATTAATAACGATATATTGGCCTTAAATGAAACACTAGTGCACCTGGATATGATAGCCATCTATAGGACACTTCATCCCAAAGCAACAGAGTTTACATTTTTCTCTAGTGTACATGAAACATTCTCAAGAATTGACCATGTTGGGCCATAAAAATAACATCAGCAAATTCAGAAAAATTGAAATTGTACCAAACATATTTTCTGATCATAAAGCCTTGAAACTAGAATTCAACTGCAAAAAAGAGGGGAAAAAACCCACAAAAATGTGGAAACTAAACAACATACTTTTAAAAAATGAATGGGTCAAAGGAAAAATAAGTGCAGAGATCAAAAGATATATACAGACTAATGAAAATGACCATACAACATATCAGAATCTCTGGGATGCAGAAAAAGCAGTAATAAGAGGGAAGTTCATATCACTTCAGGCCTATATGAACAAACAAGAGAGAGCCCAAGTGAACCACTTAACTTCACACCTTAAGGAACTAGAAAAAGAAGAACAAAGACAACCCAAATCCAGCTGTAGAAAGGAGATAATAAAAATCAGAGCAGAAATAAAAGAAATAGAGATCAGAAAAACTATAGAAAAAATTAATAAAACAAGGAGCTGGTTATTTGAAAAGATCAACAAAATAGACAAACCCTTGGCAAGACTCACCAAGGAAAAAAGAGAAAGGGCTCATATAAATAAAATCCGTAATGAAAGAAAAGAAATCACCACAGACATCATAGATATACAAAGAATTATTGTAGAATACTATGAAAAACTATATGCCACCAAATTTAACAATCTAGAAGAAATGGATAAATTCCTAGAACAATACAACCTTCCTAGACTGAGTCACGAAGAAGCAGAAAGCCTAAACAGACCAATTAGCAGGAAGGAAATGGAAAAAACTATTAAAACCTCCCCAAAAATAAAAGTCCAGGCCCAGACGGTTATACTAGTGAATTCTATCAAACATTCAAAGAAGACTTGGTTCCTATTCTACTCAGTCTTCCAAAAAATTGAAGAAGAAGCAATACTTTCAAACACATTTTATGAGGCCAACATAACCCTCATACCGAAACCTGGCAAGGATGGCACAAAGAATGAAAACTACAGACCAATATCTCTAATGAATACAGATGCTAAAATACTAAACAAAATACTTCCAAATCGAATACAACAACATATTAAAAAAATAATACATCATGATCAAGTGGGATTCATCCCAGAATCTCAAGGATGGTTCAACATACGTAAAACGGTTAACGTAATACACCATATCAACAAAACAAAGAACAAAAACCACATGATCTTATCAATAAATGCAGAAAAGGTATTTGATAAAATACAATACAACTTTATGTTTGAGACACTCAACAAAATGGGTATAGAAGGAAAATATCTCAACATGATAAAGGCCATATATGATAAGCCATCAGCCAACATCATATTAAATGGCATAAAACTGAGGACTTTCCACCTTAAATCAGGAACAAGACAGGGTTGTCCACTCTCTCCACTCTTATTTAACGTGGTGCTAGAAGTTCTGGCCAGAGCAATCAGACAAGAGAAAGAAATAAAAGACATCCATATCGGAAAAGAAGAAGTAAAGGTATCACTTTTTGCAGATGATATGATCCTATACATCGAAAACCTGAAGGACTCCACAAAAAGATTACTAGAAATAATAAACCAATACAGTAAGGTCGCAGATACAAAATTAACATACAAAAGTCCTTAGCCTTTCTATATGCCAACAATGAAATATTAGAAAACAAACTCAAAAAAATAATCCCCTTCACGATTGCAACAACAACAACAAAATACCTAGGAATAAACATAACAAAGAATGTAAAGGACCTATATAATGAAAACTACGAAGCATTGTTAAGAGAAATCAAAAAAGACACAATGAGATGGAAAAATATTCCTTGTTCTTGGATAGGAAGAATAAATATAATCAAAATGGCCATATTACCCAAAGCAATTTATAAATTTAATGCAATCCCCATCAAAATTCCTATGACATTTTTTAAAGAAATGGAACAAAAAATCATCAGATTTATATGGGAGTATAAAAAACCCCGAATAGCCAAAGCAATCCTAAGGAAAAAGAATGAAGCTGGGGGCATTATAATACCTGACTTCAAACTATTTTATAGGGCCACAACAATCAAAACAACATGGTACTGGCAGAAAAATAGACACTCAGACCAATGGAACAGAATAGAAAGCCCAGAAATAAAACCACATGTATATGGTCAAATAATTTTTGATAAAGGAGCCAACAACACACAATGGAGAAAAGAAAGCCTCTTCAACAAATGGTGCTGGGAAAACTGGAAAGCCACATGCAAAAGAATGAAACTCGACTACAGCTTGTCCCCTTGTACGAAAATTAATTCAAAATGAATCAAAGACCTAAATATAAGACCTGAAACAATAAAGTACATAGAAGAAGACATAGGTACTAAACTCATGGACCTGGGTTTTAAAGAACATTTTATGAATTTGATTCCAAAGGCAAGAGAAGTGAAGTCAAAGATAAATGAATGGGACTACATCAGACTAAAAAGTTTTTGCTCAGCAAAAGAAACCAACAACAAAATAAACAGGCAGCCAACTAAATGGGAAATGTTATTTTCAAGCAACAGCTCAGATAAGGGCCTGATATCCAAAATTTACAAAGAACTCATAAAACTCAACAACAAACAAACAAACAATCCAATAAAAAAATGGGAAGAGGACATGAACAGACACTTCTCCCAGAAAGAAATACAAATGGTCAACAGATATATGAAAAGATGCTCATCTTCATTAGTTATTAGGAAAATGCAAATCAAAACTACAATGAGATACCACCTCACACCTGTTAGATTAGCTATTATCAACAAGACAGGTAATAGCAAGTGTTGGAGAGGCTGTGGAGAAAAAGGAACTCTCATTCACTTTTGGTGGGACTGTAAAGTAGTACAACCATTATGGAAGAAAGTATGGTAGTTCCTCAAAAAACTGAAAATAGAACTACCTTATGACCCAGTAATCCCTCTACTAGGTATATACCCCCAAAACTCAGAAACATTGATACGTAAAGACACATGTAGCCCCATGTTCATTGCAGCATTGTTCACAGTGGCCAAGACATGGAAACAACCAAAAAGCCCTTCAATAGAAGATTGGATAAAGAAGATTTGGCACATATACACTATGGAATACTACTCAGCCATAAGAAATGATGACATCGGTTCATTTACAACAAAATGGTGGGATCTTGATAACATTATACGGAGTGAAATAAGTAAGTCAGAAAAAACCAAGAACTACATGATTCCATACATTGGTGGGACATAAAAATTAGACTAAAGGACATGGACAAGAGTGTGGTGGTTACCAGGGGTCAGGGGAGGGAGGACGCGGGAGGGAAGGAGGGAGAAGGGAAGGGGAGGGGGAGGGGCACAAATAAAGCTAGATAGAGGGTGACGGAGGAAAATCTGACTCTGGGCGATGGGTATGCAACATAATTGAATGACAAGATAACCTGGACATGTTTTCTTTGAACATATGTACCCTGATTTGTTAATGTCACCCCATTAACATTAATAAAAATTTATAAAAAAGAAAAGAAAAGAAAAAAAGAGTATCTCTAAAATTCTGTGATTTAATTGGGCAAAGAAATAATTTAAAATCTATTTTCCTTAAAGTCCACATTTTCTTCTCTTCTAAATATTAGATATTTGTTAATCTGCTTTCTTTGGTCATTTTGTCATTCTCCCTGATATTTTTCAAATATTAGCATTAAAAAATATAACACTGGAAAAGTATTCTCTCACTACTATAAATATATGAAGTTGTCTTGACTCTATAAATTTGCAGTCTTGTGTGCTTGCTCAGTGAATAGAGTGTCGGCCCAGCATATGGATGTCCTGGGCTCAATTCCCGGTCAGGGAACACATGAGAAATGACCATCTACTTCTCTCCCTCTACCTCTCTGCCTTTTCCCTCTTTTCCCCTTCATAGCCAGAGACTCGGTTTGAGCATGGCCCTGGGTGCTGACAATAGCTTAGTTGGTCTGAGTATGTCAGCCATAGGCTCTAAAATAGCTCAGTGTGGAAGCATCAGCCGCAGACAGGGGTTGCCTATTGAATCCTGTTCAGGGTGCATGTGGAAGTTTGCCTCACTATATCTCCTTTTCTCACATGAAAGAAAGAAGGAAAAAAAGAAAGAAAGAAAGAAAAAGAAAGAAATATGCCAGTTCAAAAGAGTTTAAAAGAGTCTGAGTTGCGTCACCCTTATTTGCTAAACATTTTTTGTTTTATTTGTCTTTGAGGTTTGTTATAATTTTGATGGTTTAAAGAGCATTAATCGTGACAGTGATTTCCTTTGCCTAGCAGAATTATATAAAATATTTAAGTCAATGCCTGACCTGTGGTGGTGCAGTGGATAAAGCATTGACCTTGAATGCTGAGGTCACTGGTTCAAAACCCTGAGTTTGCCTGGTCAAGGCACTTACAGGAAGCAACTATATACTATGAGTTGATTCTTCCTGCTTTCCCTCTCTTTCTCTCTCTCTCTCTCTCTCTCTCTCTCTCTTTCTCCTGTCTCTAAAAATCAATAAATAAGATATATATATATATATATATTTAAGTAAGTAAAAAGAGAAATTTCAACTTCAACCTTCACTTGCTAAGTAAATGTGTCCATTGATTTCCTTATGTGAAAATGGTAAGAATTAATTTACATGATAAACTATGTTTGCTTGTTTTGGTTGAACAATTAGATAGCATATTTAAATTACTCAATATAAAGTAGAATGTGATATGGAGGATTAGTATCTTGGAAAATTGACCAAGACAAGAAATAGTCTCCCAGTATTTTTCTTGAGATGCTTTTTAAGGCTATGATTTCAAATTACATTCTAGGTCTAGGATATTTTCTCCCATTTCTGTGATTTATTTCATGATAAGGTAAAATATAATTTATCTCTATTTTAATTTTTTTTATTCATTTTAGAGAGGAGAGAGAAAAGGAGAGAGAGAGACAGAGAGGGAGAGAGAGAGGAGAGAGAGACAGAGAGAGAAGGTGGGGAGGAGCTGGAAGCATCAACTCCCATATGTGCCTTGACCAGGTAAGCCCAGGGTTTCGAACCGGCGACCTCAGCATTTCCAGGTTGACGCTTTATCCACTGCACCACCACAGGTAAGGCTATCTCTATTTTAATTAGAATTGAAGTACTGGGTTCAAGAAAAATGAAGACACTTAAACCAAGTTGACCTGTTTGTTAAGATATTCTGTAATAAGAGAAAAATTAAACTGAGGCTTTGCATCACTGAAGCAATGAGTTTCAAGTAACCCGTGTGTACTGAGTGGGCTGAAAGCTTTTACTGTAATTGTTGAAAGATGAACAAGATAATTAGCACAAATCCACATGACCAACTTCCATTTTCATACCTGGTATACTAAAATCACAACCTGACCAACGTAACTGGGTTACATAGTTGCAAAATTATCCAAAGTATTGAATATTTGTTCTGATAATTTTTATCAAGTAGCCATAGTCTTAGAACTCAGAAATCTGTAGAAAGTGAAGTAGAAGCAGTTGTTTACATACTCCAAAAAAAGTGCTCAAAATAACTATTGACTCATTGTCTGAGTAATCCATACAAAGTATCCTGGTAATTACTCAGTTCTCCATCTTCATTTATATGTGGAGACATTGCTTTGAGCAATAAGGCTCAACATTTTAAAAATTTATATTATTCATAAAACAAAATTTTATAAGGAATGTTCTGTAAAGTATATGATTGTCTAACTACAATCTGTACACCTGAAATTACTACAAAATAATGTTGAATGCAAACTGCAATTGAGGGGAAAATATTTTAAAAGCTTTGTGAAGTGGGGATGAAGGTCTGTCATTGGTTTTATGGAAAATGATCTTGAAGGTTCACAGAATATAACAAAGGAATCTTAGTTTGAGGTGAGAGAGGAGAGGAAATGTAGAGCATTGCATCAGGGAAGAGATGCAATGACCCCTGTGAAGCTCCCTTAGACTTCAGTAAAAGTGGAATATTAAGACTTAGCACTGAAAAGAGCAAATATAAAATTTTTTAAAAAGTAAGAAATTAACTAATGAAACAGTCCAAAAATAAGATATTTTACCAGGGAACTGACGAGAGGAAATGTATTCTTATCTCAGGTAACGAGCATTTCTTGTCTGGTTGCTTTTTTCTCCACTAGGCAGGTACATTTATAGTCAAGTTTATTTTTTTAAAAAAATTTAAAGGTTTTCTGCTATTGACTAAGCCTGTGCTTACTACCTGAAAGATCAAAGAATAAAGTGAAATTTTCTCTTTAATCCTCAAGTGAGTATCTGCAAAGTTGGCCTCACTTTTATTTAGGGAAAGAAATATTGGATTAAGCAAATTATGCTGTACACTGAACTAGTACATGACAGGACAATGAGTTCAGAACTATTTAAGTTGTTTAGTGGAAGGAAGGATAGGTAGGCATGGGATCCACTTGGGGGAGGGGATTCCTCTGTTTAATAGTTTAAAATTAAATTATGTTAGTGCTTCTTAGTGTATTTTTGCACATACATACCTTAAAAAAATATTGGAATAAAATAACAAGTGTTGGTCCTGGCTGATGGCTCAGTGAATAGAGCATTGGCCACACACACACACACACACACACACACACACACACACACACATATGGGCGTCTTGGATTTAATTCCTGGACAGGACACATAGGAGAAATGACCATCTGCTTCTCCCCCTTCTCTCTCCCCCTTCTCTCTCTCATCCCTTCCACAGCCAGTGGCTCCATTGGTTTGAGCAAGCGTGGTCCTGGGTGTTGAGGATAGCTCTGTTGGTCCAAGTGCATCAGCCTCAGGGGCTAAAAATAACTGGAACTAGAGCAAAAGGCCCCAGATGGGGTTGCTGTAGGGATCCTGGTCAGGGCTCATGAAAGAGTCTGCCTCACTATCTCCCCTCCTCTTACCTAAAAGAATAAATAAATAATAAAAATAACAACTATTTAAAATCTGCAAGCAGCCTATATAAAGTATGTTTGGAGAAAAATAAAAAAAAAACTTTGCTTAGAGATTTTGCTCCACTTGAAGAGTCACTGACTTCTTCAGATGCTTAATGAACTTTGAGAAAAGAACTTTGATTGGTAAGACACTTTGGCTCAGAATATTTTTAGCTTGAAAACTCATTTCTGACCTTGACCAAGTGTGAACATATAGGTATATTTTACAAGGTACAATATTTAAGTAAGACTGCAGTTACCAAAAGAATAACATAAAATTTAATACAATATGCACTATGATGATGTTTGCATACATTTTAGACATTGCAGCATATTCACTGAGTTAGTTGCACAGTGAATGTTTTATGAAGGAAAAACTAAAAGCTACCAGTTTATGTGAAGACTTCAAGTATGCATGTATATAATTAAAGTCACCTAAAGAGGGTGACAAACAATGCTTTCCTAAATAACTTGATACATCTTACAAGCAACTACTGGTATTTGGAGGCTGAAAGCATAGATACTGAGAAATAATAACCACTTCCTCAGTTTCAAAATTTCTGAGTTTCATTTGTGCTAAAGGATGTGGTCTGCTTGAAAGTCCAGTGGAAATAAATGGAAAAAGAAAAGGTAGCTAACAGAAGAATTTTAGCCATTTAGGATTTATATATCATGGTTGGCAGTATGGATGATACTGGTTTTCGAAGGAGAAATTAATATAATGATTATTTTCATTTTTTTCTTTTAATTAAGTGAGAGTAAGGGATGTAGGGAGGCAGAGAGATAGACTCCTGCATGTGCCCTGATGAAGTTCCACCTGGCAGGCCCCGTACAGGGCGATTCTCTGCCCATCTGGAGAAGCTGCTCCATTGCTCGCCAACTGAGCTATTTCAGTGCCTAAGGCATGGCCATGGAGCCATTCTCAGCACCTGGGGCTAACTTGCTCAAATCATTTGAGCCATGGATGTGGGTAGAGAAGAGAGAGAGAAGGCGTGAGGGGTAAAGAAGCAGATGGTTGCTTTTCCTGTGTACCCTGATGGGAATCGAACCTAGAATTTCCACATGCCAGGCTAGTGCTCTACCACTGAGCCAAATGGCCAGGGCCTGAATATTTTCTTAAAGTGAGATTTTCATTCAAATTGTTATCATCAGAGGGTTTCACCATAATGGAAGGTTAGGGAAAATAATATATATTCCCTGGTTTTGACTCTTATGGTAGTGCTTTTGCATATTTTTATATGTAATTTACATTTATCTATTAGTTTAACATTTTACCATTTTACTAAAACCAGTAAAACCATCTAAAAGTCACACCTTCGAGCAATCAAGACCTTAGTTTGAAAACCCATCTTTGTTTTATAAAAGGTGACATACAAGTAAATATGTATATAAATTTAGGTTTCGGTAAACCCAAGTTTCATTTTTAAGGAAAAATATAATTCCAACAGCTGCACAGCCCTCACTTGGCACTGAATTTCACAGTCGGTTATTCCGAGGCACGTGGTTTCCCTCAGCCTTCCGCTTTCATCAGCATTTGCCCTAGAACATGGCTCCTCAAGACACAGGATGATTGCAAAGAAGCCTGGGGACTCAGGTGGCTTTTTAGGCACCCCTCATCTCTCTCACACACAAAGTGGCATCTGGGTCCTTCTGTCACCAAGCTTTCTCTGTCACCGTGGCCAGAGAGGTGACTTGGCAGCCCTTGTCCTCTATTGCCCTTTTGGATTGTTCTTCAGTGAGAAACATCTGCAGCTGTGCCTGGCTTCCTTTGGCTATGATTCAAGCCATTTCATAAACAGAACTGTTGTCTTAAAGTCATCTGATTAGACTGCTGTTTTAAGTCATCAAAGGAGAAGAAATGTGAGTTCATGCTTAAACTTGACTTTAAATCAGCCCTGCTTTTTAAATTTATTTTTATTTATTTATTTATTTATTTTTATTGAGAGGCAAGGAGGCAGGCAGACAAACTCCTGTATGCATCCCAACCAGGATCTACCAGGCAAGCCCCCTATGGGATGATGCTCTGCCCATCTGGGCCCAATTCTCCATTGCTCGAGCAACCAAGCTATTTTAGTGCCTGAGGTGATGCCATGGAGCCATCCTCAGTGTCAGGGCCAACTTTCTTGAACCATTCAAGCCATGGCTGCAGGAAAGGAAGAGAGAGAGAGACAGACAGACAGAGAAAAAGTGAGAGGAGTGGAAAAGCAGATGGTCAATTCTGTGTGCCATGACCAGGAATTGAACCTGAGACTTCCACACACCAGGCTGAAACTCTACTGCTAAGCCAACTAGCCAGGGCCATAGTCGTGCTTGTTTAGATATGACTTCACTAAAGGGTATATAATGACTTGTATACCTTCTTTAATGTCATCTATTTTTTAAGAATTTACTATGGATATTCCAAATTACACTACTGTATTTCAGGCTCTGTGCTGGGAACTTATAAATATCATTCCTAATCCTAAAAGAAATGTTCAAGTGGGGCATGTTCTTTTCAATTTTGCAGAAATGGAAACAGTTAAGTGAGCATTCATCAGCATATCATAACAGAGTTGGGTCTCTAACAGGCCTAACTATTCACCTGTGGTACCGCTACCTATTCACGTAGAGGCCATATTACTGGGAAAGCGTGGCTCTGTCTACCAGCACACTTATGGACTCAGTGTCAAGAACGTGCAAAATTATTGATAGCTCTATCTTAGTATTAAGTGTTATTACCCTGATCTTTACAATAGATCCATACTGCTGCCATACACAGGTAAGCATACATTCATCATTTCCTCTCTTGTTACTTTGTTCCATTGACCTCTTTCCTATCTTTTGTGTAATGTTAACATGCAGTTCACATATACATATTTTATAAGCTCCACACAATATTATTTTATGTTTTATGAAACATATTTAAAAAAATCAATAATAGAAAAAATCTTAATATATATTATATACAATACCTCTTTCTATATGTATTCATATTTGTACTTTAAATATTTATAACCCATATATTTAATATCTATATGTATATATGTGTGTGTATACACACACACACACACTTACCATTCCCAGGACTCCTCAGTCTTCCATAGAGTCTAAGAGTCTAGAGTCTCTATGGTATCATTTTCCTTCAGTCTAAAGAATTTCCTTCAGCATTTCTTTCTGTGTGGGTATGCTCATTAAAAAAATAAATTTCTTAAATTTAATCCATATGAATATCTTTATTTTGCCTTCATTTTTGATAAAAGAATTTTTGATTGTAGAATTCTAGGTGGATATCTTTGTCCTTCAGTGCTTTAAAATTCTTTTATTGCCTTCTGATTTCCATTATTTCTGATGTCAAGTTAGCTAAAATTTGTATTGGTATTGCCCTATGTATAATACATTGCTTTTCTCTAGCTGCCTTTTTGGATGTTCTCTCTGTCTTTGGTTCTCATCAGATATAGTGTGGCAAGGTGTAGCTATTTCCTGTTACTTTTTATTTATATTTATAGAAAGTTTGCCAAATGACTAACTTTTTAAAGTTCTCCATCTGTTCTATTTCCTATTGTCATTCTCTGTCTTACTTGTTCTTTTTACATCATGCCATATTTCCTCACATAACTTGCTTTTCCCACTTTACATGATCTCTCATTGCCCATATACTTTGTTTCACATTCCTTGTGTTATGTTTTTTTGTTGTAAGAGAGAGACAGAGAGAGAGAAAGAGGGACAGACAGGGGCAGATGAAGGGAGGGGGATGTGAAGCATCAACTTATTGTAGCATTTGTTAGTTGTTTATTGATTGTTTTCTCATACATGCCTTGACTAGGTGGCTTCAGCTGAGCCAGTTGCTCTTTGCTCAAACTAGTGACCTTGGGCTTCAAACCAGCAACCTTTGGGCTCAATCCAGCGATCATGGGGTCAAGTCTGTGATCTCAGAGCTGACGCCGGTGACCCCACACTCAAGCTGGTGAGCCCTTGCTCAAGCCAGTGACCTCAGGATTTTGAACCTGCATCCTATGCATCCCAGGTCGACGCTCTATCCACCACACCACTACTTGGTCAGGCTTGCATTCTTTGGTTTTGATACCTCTCAGTCATACTCCCTCTTTGTCAGATTTTACCTCTACAGCATATGCAATCCCAGGACCTTCTGGCAATGAAGACTTTGCAAGTTAGTTGTACTAATTGTGAAGATTGGTAACACATGACCTCATTTGGTTCTGAAGTTGGGCAAGTGGTTTTCCCCTTAGACTCTTTGAAGCACAAGAGATAATTACTGTATTACCTTGGTAGTTTAGTATCTATTTCTTGCTAGACAGAGGTTCCCAGAAACACAAAGATGAGCAGTTCAATCTCTTGAGAAACTTATATACTATTTGGAAAGAAAGACCAGGGTACAAACATTACAATCTAGTGCCGTAACTTTCTAAAAGCATTTAAACACAGCAATATGAGGAGAAATAACTTTACTTATGACTGAGAGTCCATGTGGGAGTGTATCATTTTCCAAAGAGATACCACTTGTGCTACATCTTGAAAAACTGAATTGGAGTTCAGCAGATGGAGAAGTGGGGGAGGATTTTAGAAGCAAAAGAAACAGAATGTTAAAAAATAAAAAGACTTCAAAAGTAATGTTGTTATTTGACAAAGTTAGTAGTTCCATGTGATGACTGGATCCTGGTGACTTGACTGGAGCTAAGAAGAGACAGGAGATGAGTTAAGAAACAAGAAATAGATAATGAAATGATTTGTCTGGCATGCTAAAGCATTTTTACTTATTCCTGTAGTAAACAGATAATGTCCCTCAAAAGATGTCAATATCCTAACCCTCTGAACCTATAAATATGTTACCTACCTTTGATGGCAAAGGGATCATTTAGATGCGATTAAATTAAGGATCTTTAAATGGAAATATCCTAGGATATTCAGATGGACCCGATACAATCATGAGACCTTATATGAGAGAGAGCAAAGGAAGGAGAGTTGAAAACAGAGGAAGGAAGAGAAACATGCTTTTGGTTTCAGTTCTGTGCGTTCTCCCTCCAGCAGGCACAGTGGACAGCTATGGGCTCTAACTTCGACCTTGCTTTGGAATTCTAGCCATTTCCTGTTCCCTCAAAAGTACCTCCGGCAGTACACCATGTCCCGCTTGGTGAGCGGAGCTTTGACTGGAGCTTAATTATCTTCAAATAGCAATACGGCATTGGAGGAAGGGACCAAGGAGGTATTTCTTCAACCTCTTAGGTATTGACAACTTTACCTCTTCTTTCTTTTTGTACTCTTAGCCCTAGAAGTTTAAACTACTCCCTGAAGTTACTTATATCTGTGTTAACTCAGAATTTCTTTAGCTCTTTCTGCCTTCTAACACTTGTATAACAAATTCCCTTATAATCTATTAAAATAGCTCATTACATTTCTTGACTTAACCTGACTGATACAGTCACTCTTTGTTGGTCACAATTTTGGTTTTACTTATCTTTTATATTTTTCCTGTAATTTCTATAAGGTTTTCAGAGGAGCAATAGATGCAGGGCTCAGAGCACTCTATTTTTCTTTCTTTTTTAAAAAATTATATTAATAGGCCCTGGCTGGTTGGCTCGGTGGTAAAACATTGGCTGGTATGTGGATGTCCCGGGTTTGATTCTCAGTCAGGGCACACAGGAGAAATGACCATCTGCTTCTTCACTCCCCCCTCCCACTTCTTTCTCTCTCTCTCTTTCCCCCTTCCACAACCATGGCTTGATTGGTTCGAATGAGTTGGCCTCCAGTGCTGAGGACATCTCCAAGGCCTCCACCTCAGGTGCTAAAGAAATGGTTCCAGTTGATGCGCAACAGAGCAACAGTTCCACATGGGCAGAGCATTGCAGCATGCTGGGACAATCCTGGTTTGGTTGCATGTGGGAGTCTGTTTCTCTGCCTCCCCTCCTCTCACTAAAATATAAAATAAAAAAATGTATTATTAATATTTAACATGAGATCTGCTCTCTTAAAAAAATTTAAGCATACAACTCAGCAATCCCATTCCCGGGTATTGACCCAAAAGAATTAAAATCAGGATCTTGAAGAGATATTTGTTTTCATGTTCACTGCAGGATTATTTACAATAACTAAAGCATGAAGCAACCCAAGTGCCCATGGATAGATTAATGCATACGCAAAAATGGTATAAATATGCAATAGAATATTATTAAGCTTTAAAAATAAAAAAATTCTGACATATTCTACAACATAAACTTGATGCCATTATGCTAAGTGAAATAAGCTAGTCACAAAAAGATAGATACTGTATAATTTCACTTAAATATATAAAATATTTAGAATAGCCAAATCATAGAAATGGAGAGTAGAAAGGTTGTTGCCTGAGGCTGGGGGAGGAAATAAATAGTTAGTGGGAGTTAATGGATATAAAGTTTCAGCTATGCAAGATGACTTTTTTAATGGTTATTTGGTTTTTTTTTCTTAAATTGTAGTTTTTTTGTATATAAAAATTATTAGATCTTAATTTGGAGGAAAATAGTACCTCATGGCCTGTTGCTTTTCATTTTGTTTATGGAGACATTCATCATTCAAAAATTCTCTTTTTAATATACCAATGCTGTCAAATTTCCCTCTCACGGAAGTAATGGAGTCCAGATAACCCTAGAAGTCATGCTGTTATTGACTCCATGTGTATCGAGAGGGTGCAATAGAGTATCTGGATTCAAGGTTCTGTATCTTTTTTTTTAGATTCAGGCTCTTTTAATTTCTACAGTTGTGATTTTATGAAACTTATTTAATGACCTCAGCCTCAGTTTTTTTTTTTTTTATCTGGACAACAGGGATAATAGTAAAATAATACAGTAACTTTCTCCTAGAACTATGTTGAATATTAAATGACATATATGTTTAGGGAGCTAGTAAAGGGCATGGGATTTTGTAGGTGCTCAACAATGGCAGCGACTGCACCGGCTATTATTACTAATACCATTACTACTATTGGAACAACTACTATGATTTTTGTTACAATTATCACTATTACTATTTTTACCATTGCTGTCACTACCTTTGGCAATCGCCTTCCACTTTCTAAATGTAGTCTGCTTTGTGTTTAAGGAAACTACAGGTGATATGGTAGGTTGAATAATAACCTTAAAGATATCTGCATTTCAATCCATGGAACTTGTGAATGTTACCATATCTAGCAAAAAAGATTTTGCAGGTGTTGTTCAAATTAAGCATCTTAAAATTGGAAGATTTTTTTGGATTATTTTCTGGACCTTAAATGTAATCAATCACAAGTGCACTTGTGGATGCAGAGTGATATTTGACACATAAGAGGAGAAGACAGTGTGACCAGGGAGGCAGATATTGGAGTAGTGTGGAAGTAGGCCAAGAAATACCAGCAGTCACCAGAAGTTGGAGAAGTTGGGAGAAATGCATCCTGCCCTACCAGAGGGAAACAGCCCTGCTGTCATCTTGTCTTTAGCCCTGTGAAAATAACTGGCTTTCTGGCTTCTAGAACTGTAAGAAAATAAATTTCTGTTAATTTAGGGGTGAGTTTGTAATAATTTATTATAGCAGCCATAGGCAACTGATATAGGGGACACGAATGATAACTTTGAAGACTTAAATTTTAATTCCCTAACACTTTAAGAACTGTTAGATTATTTACTGCAACAGTTTCAAATAAATTTCATTACTGAAAATTATTTAGAGCTGAAATGTCACATGAATACTGAATATATAAGAAATATATTATCTGAGCTTTTGTTGATCTGGAGACCCCCCAAAACCTCTTCCTCAACTCCAAGGTAGCCTAAGACTTCTCAGACACATGTGAATCCCGTGTGCCTCCACATTTTTACAAATACTGAATTAAATGAAAAGTAGACTGTTTAATAATCTCATATATAGTCCTCAAGTGAGATCAGTAAAGGATGAGAACTGAGAGATACTGGGTTAAAATGAAAAGTTGACCTTGACCTCAGAAAGAATGAATGTCTAACTAGGAAAATCCAAAAAGTAGATAATTATAATACAGCATAATAAGTATTACAATGGGGGTTAAAACAAGTCTCTTGGTGTCCATATGGTAGCCCACAGAAACTGGTCATTGTTGTAGTATTTTGTACATAGAGGTCATTGAGCACTGGCAAGGGTGAGCATGAATCTCCAGTGACTTGAGCCCTCACGTCATTTGATTTCTCTCTGAAGTTCAGCTCAAAATAAAAGATTTATCACCTATGCAAAAATTCTCAGACAAAAACCACTGACTAACAGTCTTGGATAAACACAGTCAAGCCATTTTTTACTTAAACTTATAAGCCTAAAAAGGTCACACTGGGCTCAGGCTGTTAGAACAATCAGTTCATATTGCCAATCTCATTTTGATATTTGGACAACTGTAATATCACTAGCTTAAGAGCTATGATATATGCTACTAATAACCTAAAGACTGATGTCATGCATGAATACTCTAGAGAGCAATATACAGCCTCATTTTCAATTGTTATAGAACAATAAAACAGTTTTAAAAGCTATTTTTGCCTTGCAATGATATAAATTTTTTATTATTATATCATGTGACTGTTTTCCACCATGGCCAGTCATTCGCATAGAATTAATGATTTACTACATGCAAAGAGGAAAAGAGAAATTATTATTCATTATTATTTTAAAGGCTTAGATTAAGACCTCCAGTGCAAGCACTTATTGAGTTATAGCTTAATGCAGTGGTAATTCTTCTGACACTAACAAAAGTCATATGCAGGAATTAAAGATGTCATTTGAAAACGTACCTATTGCTTCTCCCCACCTGCTTTGATACATCCCTTATTAACACTGCTTTGAAGCAAGAAAAGGATCTAACTTTAAAGTGACTGGTTTAAACATCTCAGTGCTCTAAATTAAAACATTATTTTGCAGTCTGGTCTGTCTTAATAAAACACTCAATATAAAACTTCTAAGATAAAATTTTTTCTTCTCTTAAAAAATGAGCCTTTAAGGAAGCTTCCAAATGAAAAATAAGTCAAGATATAGTATGCTTAGTTGATTGGATAAACCATTGTAATAACAGAAAAATTGATGATTTAATAATGAACACACAATAATATATAGTTAAGAATAGAGAGAGTTCTGCTAAATGTGTACCCTAAGATAAATATTACTGCAAATGATTATGTAAGAAATATATTTCCCAAGATACTTCTGGTAGAAAATTCTTATTTGTTGCAAATAGGAATGAATGACAGTTTCTTATTTTGGTAAACAGTCTAGACATATTGTTTTGAAAACTGAATAAAACAGTAAAATTTATTTACATAGATTTTTTTTGCTGCAATTTGCCTCTGCATTATTGAAGTGTAACTTTAATTCAACAAAATGCACAGATCTTATGTATACTACTTTATAAATTTTGACAAATATACATTCATAGTTAACCTACATCCCCATCACAATATAGAATATTCCTCTATCCCACATGTTTTCTCCTGCCATATTCAGTTAATTCCAGTTCCTTTTTCTCTCTCAATATCGAAGGCAACCTGATATATATGACCATAAATTTGTTTTACCTATCTAGACTTTCATATTAATGGAAACATTTGTATAAGTTTCCTTAGTACAGCAAGTTCTCTGATATTTGTCTGCATTGTTATATTTATCAAAAATTAATTCATCTTTATTGCTAAATACCACAATTTATTTACCTCTTCTGTCAACAGACATGTTTTACATTTCCTACTCATTAAGTAGGAAATAACCAAATTTCATGTCACCAGTGATGAGGGCAGCAGATGTTCATTTTGTCTGTGAAAGGACTTCAGTGCCATTACTGCAAGACTGAGGGTCTCTTGTCCCAAGATACAAATCACACTAAAACTATGAGAATGGCAAAGTTGAGATCCAAGTGGAAACTAGACCAGAAAGGAAAGCAACATATGAAATCAAACTGAATAATATAGCCACTAGTAAGTACACAAGCTGGACACATTCATCAGAAACCAAGGAACAAGAGAGAACTGAAGAGTCACCACTGGAAACTGGCTGACAGAGCCACTGAATTATTAGCCCTGGACAAATACTGGCGATATTCAGTACTCTCTAGATTCTGAATTTTTCTTGTTTAGAATGGTGTTTGAGGGAAGTGCAGCTGTATGTGGCATCATGGATGATCCATTTCAGTTCAGAGAAATTCAATATATATTTCTGATCATGAAAGTAAAAAAGAAATGCATAGGAAACTTATACATAGGCACTTTAAGGGTGACAGTTGAGATCCATTGTACACTACTATAACTAAGAAATCAATATTTTAATTTACTGTCACATAATCCAGAACAGGTTATTATCATGAATTGACTTTAATATTTATGCCCATTACAACCAAGATTTTTGGTAATTTAAACATTGTTTTTTCACTGAAATTTATAGTGAGTTTTTCAGTGTATCTTATAAATTCTCATTTTAGAAATGTTTTACTGAGGCATGTTTGCTTGCAAAAAGCAGAAACCCAGTCAAGTCAGATATGTTAAAAGAGAATTTTAGGAAAAGATGCAAGTGGAAAGACAAGGAGTGAAGAATCTCCAGAAAAATCTAAACAGGGCAGACCTCCCTGAAACCAGGGTAGGCCCTTGTTAAACATGAGATCTACAGACTTAAATAGAAAGATTTAGGGATTTTTCTCTCAGATGCTAAATCTTTAATATGAGTTAGTTATATATATATAAGTCTATTTATTTTATTTACCTACTTAAAAGTAAACCACAAGCAGTTTTGGGGCTGTATAACTTGAACCAAAGCCCATAATAAGCCACTGGCCAGGTTAGGAATTGTACTCTTGGGTCAGGTGCCCACAGATGACATATCCAATTGACACATGCATTCTCTTGATGGTACAGATTCATTTGAGAGAGATTAACCATCATGAACATAAAAAGCAGGAGAAAGTAAGGCCTTAAGCAGATACTACTTTAGAGTTTCACATTTTATATCAGGTGTTTTTCTAAGTGATCATCAATAGTTTGATGTAATATTGGGCAATAGTCTTTGAGCCCTACTTGTATGAGGCTTAGATGTTTAAGGGATTGAATGAGAAAGATGGTGAACATAGTTATGAGTGAGAGATCATGGAGGGATATCAAAAACAACACAGAAATGGGAAACAGAAATGGGAAAATTAATCAGCAATCAGCACATTGTCAGATGTTGAGGGAATAGAACAAGGCAGGTAGTCACAATGGCGGACAGAAAAACAAGTTACACAGAAATAGTGGAGCTTGAGAAGGTCTAGGGAAAACAGACACCTATAATCCCAACATCAAGACAACAGTTACAGAGCTACAGAAACTTGCTTTCTGAACACTATCTACTTTTACTTCTCTCACTCTGTCAGAAGCATTCCTAAGTGAGCCTGTTGAAGACCTATCTATGTGACACAGTTTTATCCACTCTGGCTCCAAATTGACTAGGGCAGCACACGTGAAAGCCTGGGGCACTAAGCAAGACCTGAGAGACATAAACTGTTTCCCAGAGAGAACTTGGGCAAGCTCCGTACAGCGCTCAAGAAGTCTATGCATCTGAAGCCTTTCTAATCATATAGTTCATGCTTGGATAATCAAAGTTGTGGTCTCAGACTGGGTTTTTGATAGGCCAAGAATTGTGCTGTAAAAGAATTGTCATTTTTTTATGCTTAGATTCACAGGGAGGCCTAGTATGTTGTCACTACTAAAGTCTAGTCCTGCTCTGTTCTTGATTCTATAATCTACCTATTTGTTTGTTGTGTGTTTTTGTTTTGTTTTGTTTTCTTAGGTGAGAAGAGGGGAGGTAGTCCAACAGACTCCTGCATGTGCCCTGACCAGTATCCACTGTCAACCCTGTCTAGGGCCCATGTTCAAGTACTGAGCTATTTTTATGCCTGAGGCTGATGCACTTGGACCAACGGAGCTATCCTCAGCATCCGGGGCCACGCTTGAACCAATCAAGTCACTGGCATCAGGAGCAGAAGAAGGAGAGAAGGGGGATAGGGAAGGAAAACTTAGAAATGGCAATCTGTGTCCATTTATAATCTTTGCTGCAGAAAGTAGATATGCAAAGAATGAGTGTTCTTCCTTGGCATGAATGAAGTTGGTGGTGGACATAATATTAGTAACTCTTCTTAGAAAATGGTTTGGCAATTGTGGATTTGTTCAAGTCAGGGACTTGGTCATAAAGAAAGATAGGGGTCAAGTCTGGTGGTAAAGCCTCACCTAACCTGGCAGGATATGTACTCTCATAGTGCCAAGTAGGGAACCAAGTTTTTGTCTTTAGTAGTTTACTCTTGTCTTTCCCATGATTGTCATTCTTATTTCTTTTTTTCTATAAGTAGGAAACGTTTTAACAGTAATCTAATTTCTTCATTTCATGAAGAGCACCTTCATTTCTATTTGTCTTATTTAAGACTAAGTCTGGCTCTTTACATGAGGGAACTGGTTTGTATTGATTGATTCAACTGCTTTATCTTGCAAGTATACTCTTACTAAAACTACATAATAAGTATGATCTTATTTAATACATAAATATGATAAATGATTTATAAACATTTTTAGAATTCTAGTCTTATTATTCTCCTTTTTACAGATGTAATATAAAATAATTATTTTAATAAATTCCTCTACAGGTGCATTTTCTTCTTAAAGGTATTTTTCTCTCTGTATGTAATAACGATGACAATTTATTCATATTTTTTACTGTTGACAATATAAGAAAACTATGTCAGACACTGAATATGTTGAATATGTCTGCCTTTAAGAAACATGTAGGCTCTGGGAGGTTGGCTCAGTGGTAGAGCATTAGCTGGCAAGTGGATGTCCTGGGTTTGATTCCAGGTCAAAGCACACAGGGAAGCAGCAATCTTCTTCTCTACCCTTTCCCCTCCTACCTCTCTCTCTCTCTCTCTCTCTCTTCATTCTCTTTCCCCCAACTCCTGCAGCCATGGCTTCATTGGAATGAGTCAGCCCCTGGTGCTGAGGATGACTCATTACCTCTGCCTCAGGTGCTAAGAAGAGCTTGGTTTCTGAGCAATGGTGCATTTACCCCAGATGAGCAAAGCATTGCCCCTTAGTGGGCTTACAGAGTGGATCCCAGATAATGCTCACTTTGGAGTCTGTCTCTGCTTCCCCTCATCTCACTGAATAAAGAAAAAGGAAAGAAAAAAAACATATAGGAAGTATGGATCACAAATTCATGCATGATTCATACTATTATGGCAAGTACATTTTTCTCCAGAGCTGAACAGTACTCATAAGGATGGGCACAACTGGCTCTGCACACAACTGATACTAACTAAATGAAATAGTGATTTTAATTCAGTAACATTTTTTAAATTTTTATAGATGAGATAACTGATAAAAGGAGCCACTAAGGACAGTTATTTTTTACTGTTTGTCACCAACAGTAAATCTAAAACAAATTTGTCTTAGCAATTTGATTTTTAAACTATTGATTCATTGATGAGACTATATTGACAAAATATATAATTTTGTCTTTTGATATCCTGTACTTCTGAACAAAACTTCAGTGTATTTAAAAGTCATTTTATTCTGCACTTCACAGTCACAAGCTATTATTCTGTATGGAACACATTTGTTATGAAGAAGTTTATCAGCGTTTTAACTTTGGTAATCCAAGTGTAATGCTATAATATATCATATGATTGTAAAATTGTTTAAAAAGTGCTATAAATAATACAATATTTTTATTCTTAAAAAATTACACCACTAAGTCAATTTATAGATTTTTTCATTCATCTCTGCTTTCTGTATTTAACTAAGTAATTACAATCACTTTTTTTAAAAAGAGTATATTGAAAGCTTTTTGCAGTTCTCCATTTGAAACATCATACATTTATTAGTTAACTTCAAAATAGGTTTTGATTTCTTCTTACAAATCTTTGTGAGTAGTATCAATGAAAAGAGTACAGTATATTTTTTAACCAAAATTGGAAAAATCAGAATGTGACCTATTATTTTTCTTTCCCCAAATTAATTATGCATAACCTGGATGATAATTATTGGCAATGTTTAATATCATTATATCACCAGTTAGCATAAAACATTAATTATTATGCCTGACCAGGTGGTGGCACAGTGGATAGAGAGTCAGACTGGGACGCAGAGAACCAAAGTTCAAAACCCCGAGGTCGCCAGCTTGAGCAAGGGCTCATCTGGCCTGAGTGAGGGCTCACCAACTTGAGCAAGGGGTCACTGCCTTGGCATGGGATCATAGACATGACACCATGGTCACTGGCCTGAG
Source organism: Saccopteryx leptura (assembly GCF_036850995.1). NCBI lineage: Eukaryota > Metazoa > Chordata > Mammalia > Chiroptera > Emballonuridae > Saccopteryx > Saccopteryx leptura. The sequence continues at coordinate 53,788,705 of NC_089504.1, forward strand.
CCCAAAGGTCTCTGGCTTGAAGCCCAAGGTCGCTGGCTTGAGCAAGGGGTCACTTGCTCTGCTGCAGGCCTCTGGCCAAGGCACATATTAGAAAGCAATCAATGAACAACTAAGGTGCAGCAACTATGACCTGATGCTTCTCATCTCTCTCCCTTCCTGTCTGTCTACCCCATCTGTTCTTCTCTCTGTCACTTTTTGTCTTTGTCACAAAACAATTATTTTTAAAGCCTCAATTTGCTTGATGAATAGTATTTTTTTTTCATTTGCAGCATAGCCTAAATGCTGAAACAAAATTTTATATATCATCTCTATATTCTGTAGTACCTGAGACCTCTTCCACATGAGACTTGATTCTTTTGCCATTTAAGATGGTTTCATGGAAGACAGAATTTCTGACATGTAGAAGTAGACAGTTAATGAAATAAGTAGAGCTCTGTCCACCTTAATTTTAATATACATTGCACTGTCTATGTGGCAACTGACAGGGAAACGGCTGGTCCTTCTCTATGAACTCACCATGCATACTACCAACAAAATAGTTCTTATATTCATGAAATTATTTATCTGTTCATCCACCCAATATATTATAGCATCACTTACTGTGTCTTGCTAGTATTTAGTAGAGGACCTGCTATCTGGTTAGCATGCTATATATTTGTTAATTCCTATTTACCTGCTTGTAATTCCCAGAATTTTTGTTGTTATTCAACTGTTAAAATCCAGTTGATTCTTGATTCAGCTTAGCATTATCCATTGCTGTGGAAACTATATACTATTCAGAACTTTTTTCTTTCTTTCTTTTGTGCCACCTACTTTAAAATATACTACTCCTGTTACCCTTAAAACTACTTGTTGTCACTATTTGTTTGCATGTCCATCTTTTTTAATAGACTATGAGCTCCTTGAAGAAGCAGTATCCTCCCTTTTTCCCCATTTAGAACAATGTGGGTAGGCACTGATTAAATGCAATATTCATCACTCAATATTTGACAACTATCTTTTGAGCATTTGCTCTATGTTATCTACTGGTTTAGACATTGTGAATTCAGTGGGAAATAAAGTATAAAAATTCCTTTCTCTAATGGACCTTACATTCCTGCATAGGAGTCAAATAATAAAGAAATAAATAGACAATGTAAATTCATGTGGCAATGAAAAGAAAATAAAGATAGATAATGGGGCACTGGTATTTAGGTGGGATGATCATGGGAGGCCTCCCTTAGCCTGGCAACAGTTTATTAATCTGAGTATAGTAAGAAATAAAGCTATGAGAACATTCAATTTTGAGAAAACAACAAGCAAAGACCAGAAAAAGCAGTGTGTTTAATGTGGTTTTAAAGATGGCCATTGTATCTTAAATAAAGGAAGTTAGTAGAGGTCAGAGAAGGACACTGGACACTCTAGATTATAGTAAAGAATTTGGATTTTAAAATGTTCAGATTAAGTGAAGGGAGGAACAGACAGTAATTCACATGAGTTTGTGACTATTACATAATACAGCTATTTTTCAATTGTACTAGATTTAAGATTTTCTAATAAACATTGACCTTATTAAGGCAATTACTTTGGAATGTGGGGAATCATTTCAATGATTTTCTCACAGCTAAAGATACTTTGGAAAGGATCTTTTATGTTAATGCCTTCAAAATTCCATGGTGCATATTTTGGATATCTCATGTTGATGGAAAAATCATGATTTAAAGTTGGATTTGGTTTTCAGAAACAGACATTAGCCACTGCAAGCCAAGTTTCCTGAATAAAATGGATAAAAATTCAAAGCATGGCTTTGGCTCCAAAAGAAAGTAGTTCTTTAATGTAGTGAAACTAAATTGTGTCTTTTAAACTTGCTCAAAAACAAACTTCAGAAGAAAATGCCCCTTCATTAAAAAATACTCATAATATTAGCAATATTATTCTTTTGAAGGTAAGAGCATTCACTGTAAAATCTATGATAGAGCAAAATTTGATATTCTTATTTCAATAATCACAATTTTTATTGCTAGTAACTTTTTAAAAATATTGAATTATTGGTTAGGTATGAATGATGTAGTGAAAGAGAATATTATTGTAATGATATTCTATTTTTAAATAGAGAAACAAACTGTTTAAATCAACCTAGATCACAAAGGGAAAAGAACATGGGTATAAAAATTGATATTTTTCCCACCATCATTGTCCTAAACTTATATGTACAAGATATAATTTCACTTTAGATTTTACTGTATAGTGATCGTGTGTGTGTGTGTGTGTGTGTGTGTGTGTGTGTGTGTGTGACAGAGACAGAGACGGAGAGAGGGAAAGATAGGGACAAACAAGAAGGGAGAGAGATGAGAAGCATCAATTCTTTGTAGCGTTGAAAGGGGGACTACAGCAGACTGAGTGACCCCTTGCTCAAGCCAGCGACCTTAAGCTCAAGCTGGTGAGCTTTGCTCAAACCAGTTGAGCCCGTGCTCAAGCTGGCGACCTCAGCGTTTTGAACCTGTGTCCTCCATATCCCAGTCCGATGCTCTATTCACTGCGCCACCGCCTGGTCAGGCACTGCATGGTGATTTTAAGACTTAAAATACTTGTAAACATTTTGCTGGCTTTGAAATGTTTCCATATGATCAGAGAAATGTTGCAGTGGATAATGAGAAGCACTTTATATGATCAAATTCCCTTTAAGACTTTTTTTTTTTAATTTGATTGGAGAAGTCATCATTTCAATTTTTTGAGCGAGGACGGATTTTTCCTTGTTTCTATGTCATTTATATCTTTATTAACCTGATTTTAAAAACAGGAATAAACTTCCACATCCAGAATTAACTTTGCTGACAACATGAAACTCCAGAAACAGCAAGCAGTAAGGTGAAGCATATAAAAATAACTCCCATTGTGTGAAAGCAGTCTTCATTATTACTCTAAATGACAATTCCTGGTTGATGCTACTTTTATATAATGAATGAGTGGTTTTTAAAGTTGTTTCTTGCTGCTAAATATAAGTGACTCTTCAGACAGAGCAAGTTTATATTTTAAATTTATTCCATTTTAAAACACTCAAAACACAAACAAAATATGACCTTCCTCAAATGAAACAAATTGGCTCTCAGACTCTGAATTCACCAGCAAGTTCTTGATCATAAGTAATCTGGAAATCTAGATTATCTCATGACCAACGCTCTACTAAAACCAGACAATGCTATGGCACTAGCAGATAATTTTATTGTTTTCATAGATGGAGTGTTTGTATTGCCATCTCTCTGAGCTTTCCTCTAGAAACTTCTAAATATTTCTGAACTCAGTTAATTAAAAGTGGTATCCTCCTACTTTGATTATAAATACACTGGTCACTTTTAATAAGTTGTTTCCTTTTACAAGTCTCTAAATGATTTCTGAGAGTTGTCTTTTAGCTCTACTTTTAGATTAGTAAAGGTCAAAACTTACTAATTTTCATATATATGAGATCTTAGCTAGGGTGCATTTATACATCCTGCGTGTATTTATACATCCTTGGTTAGATTATGAAGTAATTAGCATTGCCCTTATGCTGTTCTCTTCCTGGATACAGACACGGAGTTTAACTTTGCATTGCCATACTCATTGGCTCTAGAGGATTGAATAGTGTAAGAGTTCTTAATCTTTACTATAGGGCATGTTACTAAGTGTGATCTTGGCAATCACTGAATAATTTGACATATTTGAAAGTAGAAACTAATTGCACATATGAAACTAAGCCAACTCAATCATATTCATAGTTTAAAAATACTTCACATATAACCTGGCATAAATGCAGTCATTGAAAAGTCTATATTTTGCAATAAAAGCCTGCCTTAGACAAATCAATATTCAATTCAGCTCTAGTTTAGAGCAAACACTAGTCATGGTATCCAAACTATGTGGTCCTCAGTAAGAAGAATGCCATCTATTTATCTACCTCCTATTAATCACCTATTTTTTTTTAACTTTATATTCATCTCTTTCTTTAACAGACATTTATTGTGGAGACACTGTATCTGATACTTGGGATAGAAAAGTTAATATCATTATGTTCTTGTTTTGGAGAAACTTATAGTCTGATCAGAGAGACACATAGAAAAATATAATTAAAAATAACATTTGGGGTACTAGCCAGGTAGCAAAGTAAGTTAGAGCATCATCCCAATATACCAACGTTGCAGATTTGCTCCCTGGTCAGGACACATACAAGAATCAACCAAAGAATGCATAAATAAGTGTAACAACAAGTCGATGTTTCTCTCTCTCTCCTTTTCTCTCTCTTTCTCCCCTTCTTCCTCTCCCTCTTTCTCCCTCTCTTCCTCTCTCTGTAAGACAATAAATAAAAATTTTAAAGAATAAGATAACATTTTGAACCTAGTTATATCACTACTAGTTATGTAGTAGCATAAGGAGTGACTCACTCTGCCTAGAAGCATGAGAAGACATTTCACAAAGGACATGGCTTTTTGAGTTTATTCTTTAGTCTGAGTAAGTGTTTTCTAGGCATTTCAGGAATACAAACAAGATTGGAATTGGAAGAAAAGACATTGCCAAGTTATGGAGAGAAGTTTAGGGTACTTAAAACATACAGCACATTAGAAAGTAGAACAGAGTCTAGACATAGAGGTAAGGAGTGGTGCTATAAAGGGCCTTGTGTGACAAGCTAATTCTGATCATAGTAATAAAATCAGTTACCATTTAATGAGCTCCCCAATATAAAACAAGTTAAACATATTATTTCTCATATTCAAAATAATTCTGCAAGTTAATTATAAACATCTCCAAAATACAAATAAGAAAAATGAGGTTTAGAGAATGAAAGTACCATGCCAAACATCGTACAACTAATAAATAACAAAGCCAGGATTCAAATCTAGTATATTATGCCAGCATCCCTATTTTTATAATATTCTAACTCCCCCGGGTCCTGTGGGAGAGAAGTTACAGTAAAAATTTATGAGTGAATTATGTTATAAAAATGACAACAATGAAAAGTCAAAGAAACTACTGAGCAGAGAGTTGCAATAATTCAGAGAAGTGCTTATGAACTAATGAAGAAATTAAGAATATGGGTGTGGGAGACTGAAGATACTTTAGAGGAGAATTGGTGGGACTTCATAACTGTGTGGTTTTAAAGGTGAGAGGAAGGAAGCCTGGAATAGCTCTATGGTATTCAGCTTAGTCTCTGAAACAGAGGCTGTTAGAGACCCACCCAGAGCCCTTTCGGATTCACCTCTACAGACTGAAGGTGCCTCCTAGAACAGCTGCAACTCTGTCTGCGTACTTTCATCTGAATGTTTGTCTCATTTTGAGAAAAGGTTGGAAGTGCCAGAGCCTCAAGAAACAGCCATCAATCAATGTCAGTAAAGAAGTTGGCAATTGCGTATCTCCATTTCTTCTCACCTTGTTCTGATAGTTGCCTGGCACATGGTCCACTGAATCCCAGTTTCCCAGTGGGATGGAACATTAGTCACCCACAGTTGTAACTGGCTGGTAAACAAGCCCTTGACTGGCTTTATCCCTTCACCTGCCTAACTCCTCCGCTCTTCTACTGATCTGTCTTGGCATCTCCTCCCAGATAAACTACTTGCACTTGAATCTTCATTCCCAGTATCTGTTTCTGGGGGAACAAAAACTAGGACATAGGCAGTGTCTGCAAAGAGAGGGGAAAACAACTCAGAAGAAGAAGAACTCAGGGCACTGGAATGTCAAGACTGGCATTTAGTGCACACATGCAATGCTTGGGATTAGAGGAAATCATTGTCCATTCTTCTGAAACAGAAAAGAAGAGCTGTTAAGAGGTATTGTAAATAGAGAGAGACCAAATATGTGGGTTTTCTTTTCTCTGTGAAATAGAAAAATGTATCTGCTAAGTGTGAAAGTGTCAGAAACTCAACTAGGCTTATGGCAGAAGAGAGGAGTCTTCTTTGCTATGGAGGGTGAAGAGTTGGGTGTGATGGTGGATGCCAAACTGATATTATAAGATTTAGGTAATAATAGATTAATCCTTGTCTTTTTCTTGCTTTCAGTGACAGTGCCTTTATATTCCATCTTTTCTATCTAGTTTTTGACTATGATCATCATACTCTTTTTAATTTCCAAAATCTCTTCCTAACAATTTAGCAAAATTTAATTTAATTTAACTTACCAATAGTAAGCTAAACATTTCTAATGTAAATGATCATATTCTCAGGATTTTATTGACTTTATTTTTAATGTGATATGAATTTATTAAATATTTAAATTTTTATAAAGGCATTTTATGTAAGTAATTTTAAAAAGTAAAAATAATATTTAAAAGCTTATAAATAAATATATCCATACTTCCTAGCAGGAACCAGTTATAAATTATTTAAAGTATTACAGTATTTCTGAATTTTACCTATATATTTCTATAAGATATGAGTATATTTTTACCCATAGAGTTTTAATAATTCTTTTTTTATTTTATTTTTTGTATTCATTTTAGAGAGGAGAGGGTAAGGGAGAGAAAGAGACAGGGAGAGAGAGAGAAGAGAGAGAAGGAGAGAGAAGTTGGGGAGGAGCTGGAAGCATCAACTCCCATATGTGCCTTGACCAGGCAAGCCCAGGGTTTCGAACCAGTGACCTCAGCATTTCCAGGTCGACGCTTTATCCACTGCGCCACCACAGGTCAGGCGTACCCATAGAGTTTTTAGTTATAGACATTATCTATGCAATGTGAGGATATGTAGTTTACTTATACTCTTTTTTCTTTCCTTACCTACCAGTATGACTATGTACTGATACTTTTGGTCATTTCAGTTTTAGAATTCTGATAGGACTGAGTACTGTTGAGCTATAATTCTAAACCATATTTACAATTTCTATTTTTCTTTTACAGATTTTCATTTTTTGATGTTAGTAATTGCTTTATTATTTTAGCTACCAAAATATTATCTGATTAACTCCTCTAAATCTACTAATAATTTGATATAACATCTTTTAATGCAAATCTTTACATGGCCAATCCTGGACCTGGAGCTAATAGTTTTGCAGTCTTCTAGTGGCTTACTTTAATATGGCCCAGTCGATCCGTGCAGTTGTCATCCTGGGACCTTAGAAGGTACTTGTTAAAAATTCCTCTTCTTTTCTCTCATGGTAAATCCTATGCTTTCTTGCTTTCTGGATTCCATGTCTCCTTCTTTCTTGGTTTTTGCCTTTGTTTCTCAATATACATTTTTCAGAAAGTCTCTGAAAATATATGAATGAGAAGTGTCTTTTCTTGAGAATATGCATAAATTAAAATATTTTAATATTAGCTTTACACTGGATTCATTAGCTGGACAGAAATTCTCTTTAGGTATCATTATTTTGACTCATTGTTTACTATCTTCTTTTATCTTATCTTTGCTATTGAGAAATTTAATATGGCTGATTCTTATTCTTTATTACCAATTGTTTCTCTTTATCACTGGTATTTTACTATTTTGATACTGTCTTGCAGTGGATTTTTTTTCTTGATAGCTTTGTCTGATGTTTCTTTTTGCATGATATCCTGTTCTTGTTTCATAGATGCAATATGCAATATGTGCTCTTGCTTCATTAGTATATTGCTTAAAATTTACAGCAAGTTTATGCTTGCAGATTTTTTTATTTTTCTCTGACTTTATTTTTTTTCACGAGTGCTATTTGGTCTCTTCCTTCGTGTTAAAAGCTTTTCTCAATGTCTTGCGTAGGTCTCTATTGATATCTCAGAGTGACATAACAAATCCATCGTGTGTTAGGACAGACTTGGGGCAATGGTTTGTTGACTGACGTACCTAACAGTATGAAGTCTGAGGAATGGCCATTTAATTGTTTAGGAAATGCACAAATGTCAGAATTTTACATATCTCTGGGGTGATTTTTTTTTTCCTGAAGCATTCATGGGTCTCCAACCTAGGGGAGAGAACTAGATGTTACATGTCTTATTATGTAGCATTGCCCTTGAGCCTCTTGGTTTTTGTACAGTATCTCACCTTCAACCCCTCTGTGCTTGGAATTCTGATGTTCAGAACCTTTTAGTTTAATTTCAATGAAGATAATTACACCTTAGACCTCCAAACTATGTTGGGAATGAATAGTTCTCCAACTGCAAAAAGTTGGAAGTGGGAACCTGGCTGTTAATTAATGATGCTACAGATACTAATTTAATTTAATACTATTTCTTTTCATATTTTCATTCATCTGCATTAACTTTCCTTCTGTTTCCACTAGTTTCTTGAGGAATTTTTAGGGACAAAATAACCTATATCTTCTCAGTCAGTACCCACATGACTTCAAGCAGTAAGATTGAGTAATTATCTTTTCCATAAGAGTTCCATCAATGTTATATATTGTTATCTGTTTCTAATGTTATATATTCTTTCTGTTTTCAATGTTATATATTCTGATTTGTGATTAAATATATTATCTACTTAAATTTTCTATTTCTTATGATATTTCATGGTATTCAATATGAACAGTATCTTTACAATGTTATCTTGTCTTAATTCTATCAGTCAATACTAAGGAGATGCATAAAAACATCATTATAGACAATTTTATATTCACTCTCCTCATACGAGATTGAGGTGACGAACTGAGAATTTTGATATTAATGAGGAAGAAATTTAAGTTTTAATTTCAGGAGCATGCTTGATATTGGACTTATTACAGGATGTCAGTAGAAGAATGATGTGATTTACATGGAGTATTAAAACTGTTTACAGAGACTCTCAGAAAGAGGTTATCCTCTTTCAGGTATGGGTCCTTCTATTTATTGGCCATTTTGTTTGATTCAATATTTAAAATTACTTGATTATTTTTATCAGGTGTGCTGGTAAGTAAAGGTGACATTTATCTAGAATTTTCATTAGTAATCCATTATTTCCCAAGTCACAGAGTTCAGTTTTATTATTTTCTGTCCAAATGAAACTTGCATATAAAAGCTGTCTTTCTTTTGAATTGAAAGATCGGTTGTTCTATATGTAAGGTAAACTAAAAAATAGAGGAAAATGCTTTATTTTTCAGAATTTTGTTGTTTTCATTTTTTTAAAAAATTACCAAACAGCTTCCAAAAGTAAAGATAACATTATCTTTCAAATGCACATATTAAGATTTGATATTTAGTTAAATCAATTAAGAAGAGCAAGATACTATTGAATATCAAAAATTATCTAATATGCTTGCACAATGCATATGTTTTAGCTTATAAAGTTAGAAAAAAGCTTTTTAACAAGATTATTGCATTCTATAATAAAGTAATTACATGTATTTACACTAATTATACACTTATATGTAATTATGCTAATTATGTAAATACATGACATTTGATAAAATATTACTTTGTAATTTACTCAATAAAAGCAGAATGAACTGGATGGTAGAACCATGTGCCATTAAAAATAATGAAGCAAGAAAAATGAAGGGTCTTAAATAAGTGATCTCTACACTCTACTTTTGCTTTAAAACTCTCTATTTCTGAAATTTAAAAATACAGCAGAAAGCTATTAGCAATAGATTTGAACTTGAGGTACTTATTTTTGTTTAGGGAGACTTTTTATTTTCTCACACCTTCTGGATGGGGATTTTATGACAGTCAATATTGTGACTAATTATTTTAAGCAAACTTATATATAAATATATATGTCAGTGTAAAGCAGTTTTTAGTCTCAACCAGTGGCAACGACTAGCTTGTTAAATTTCAACATGTGAAAAAATGCAGGATATCCTCTCACACATTAGTTTTCCGTGGTAACTAGTCCACTTGTTTATTTCCACCTTGGCTATAAGCAATCTGATTGGGTTTTTTTGTTTGTTTGTTTGTTTTGTTTTGTTTTTCAGAGACAGAGGAGTCAGAGAGAGGGATAGATAGGGACAGACAGACAGGAACGGGGAGGGATGAGAAGCATCAATCATCAGTTTTTTGTTGCAACACCTTAGTTGTTCATTGATTGCTTTCTCATATGTGCCTTGACCGTGGGGCTACAGTAGATCGAGTAACCCCTTGCTGGAGCCAGTGATCTTGGGTCCAAGCTGGTGAGCTTTGCTCAAACCAGATGAGCCCACGCTCAAGCTGGCCACCTTGGGGTCTTGAACCTGGGTCCTCCACTTCCCAGTCTGACGATCTATTCACTGCACCACCGCCTGGTCAGGCTGATTGGATCTTATGTGGCCAACATCACCCAGGGTTAAAAATATACTTACATGTTTTCCATGTTCTGAATAACATTACTATTATCTATTTTCAAAATTTGGAGATGAAAACAATGATGGGGACAAAGCAAGGCCATGTTTGTGTTGTTGATAACTCAGAATATTCAGAACATCTCTCTGTTCTCAGAGGTGTATTCTTAAAGCATACGAACAATGAAGAAGCTTCATTAGAAACCAAGTTCAGAGTTGTGGTCATTCCCAGTAGGGCTGCACATCTAGGTGCATTATACTATAGTCTAATATTTAATTTTATTTAACAAATCATTACTACGTATTTTTTATGTGAAAAGTAGAAACTTTACTCTCAAAGACCTTCTAGGATTGACAAATGAGAAAATATTAACACCTACAGTTATAAGAATAAGTAGCTCTGATCTAGATGATAAATCAAATTTCTAAAAAATATTAATTTTTTTTCCTTCTACACTGTCTAAAATATCCAACACATTAACATTTGTAAAAATGATCTGTGCTGCAGTCCTTTGCATCCTGATACACAATCTCCTGCAAGGTTAAGGTGGTGATACAGATTCCTAGTTCTCATGAAGAAATTTATAATGAATATTATTATTTGTTGTTATCATTATTAGGAGACAAATATTTTAATGAGAACTTGTTCCAGAACTGAGAAAATTGTGGTGCTTTGGACTAATCATATTGAAGGCAGAACATATTTATGTTACAGGCCAAGGCAAACATGGAAGATAGAAGACTGGTTGTGACATAAATTTTGTGGGAGCACCTTTTATTGCATAAACTAATTGAATACCTATTTATGGGCATTTGAATTCATTAACCTACTTTAAAGATTTGTTTATTGAAGCCCCCAAACTGAACTAAAAATGAGGGTGTGGGTCTTTGTCTCCCTCAGAAAAGTCTGGTGAGGTTATATATATATTATATATTTTTTCAGTTTAAGCCTTAGGGAAGAATATGGAAACTGATTTATACCTGAATACAAGCAAGCATTAAAAATAGCAGCATCAATGTGTGTTTAATCAGTATGTTTAAGAACTATTTTAATATCTGTTCATCAGATATTTGGAACAGCAGTTTGATAATCAAAATGCTAATCTGCAGAGACCATTTGTAATCTGGTTGTACTTGTAATAAATATATCTTGAGGGCTAATATCTATTCCTTATGTTGCTGTTATTTGGATGGAAAGGAAAGAGCCTCTAAATTCTCTTATAAAACCAAAGAACCCATCTCTTTCTTGTTTGTATTCCTTTCTCATAAATCCTACCAAACAGATGTGTACACTTGTTGTCAGCTGTATCTGTCACTGTACAGGCTGTCTCTTGCCAGCTTGTCAGCATGTTGTTAGGCATGATTCATTGTGTGCTGTCGGTCCTGTAGTTTTCTTACAAAGAAGCAAATCTGACTTCTGGGTCTGAATAAAGAAGTCATCAGGGTGGTAATCAGTGATGTACAGAACTTATCTAGTTCAGTGGAGCTTGACGTCTTCTAGAGCACCCTTTGGTGAGTCAGTGTTCCAAGCTTGGACCACATTCAATAAAAATAAAATAAAGAATAGGCATTGAAGTATTGCTCACATTAAAAGAAAGTAAAATAAATGCATTGATATTCAGGGTACTCTTTAATAAAACGTTTGGACTTTTTAAATGTCCAATTATTACAGTGAAATTGAATCTCCTGGGGCAACCCGAATGCTGAACTATTGCCCTGTTACCACATCATAAAACTGCTCACAGGAAATGATATGCCTGTAATAAATTGAGATTTCAAACTTTGTGTCACTTCGGAAATCTAGCTCAAGCTGAACTCATCAACATAATCTAGTTCTACCAATGAAGTTGACTTATTCTAGAACACAATCATGTTGCCTTCAGAGGTGACAAAGAATGGGTTAGAAAGAGACTGAGGCAAAGGTAAAAAGCATACCTAGATCGCATTAATGTAGAAATGACATCAGTGTGACTTCTAGGCAGAGCAGACATTTGTTTAGAAATTTTCAAGTACTTAAGTGTTGTTGTTTTTTCTTTATATAGCATCTAAAACTTTATACTAATACAGTATTTTAAAACAAAAAGGACAATGTGAAAAAGATTTTTTTTCCTGTGATTTTAGCTGAGAGTCAAGCATCAGTGGTCAATCATAGGAAGCTGATATTACCTTTTTTCTGTGAAAAAGTCCTTATTAATTTAAAAGAAATAATTACTCTTAAACAAATGAAACAGTCATGATGAACATCTGCCACTTGTAAGAATACCCCTTTTATGTATGATATATATGTATACACACATATGCCACTTTTATTTGTAAGCTTTTATTGTGCATTAATTGCCAAATAAGTCTTTTTCACTCACTTTGTGCTATAGACTACTCCAGGTGTTGAAGATAAAGTAGAAAACAAGGTAGGCACACTTTCTTTCCTCAAGAACTTACCCGCTGACAAACCATTTTTGTCTGAGGATTGCTATTTAGAAAACCCCACGTTCACCTCTTTCATGGCACTTATCATAATTAGAAACTAAGTAATTATGGGTGAAGTTGTGGATTTAACGTCCTTCTTCTCCAGTGTTATGTCTTCTTCACCACTTTCTCAGGAGTAGCCCAGTGTCTGGTACATAGAGAGTTTTCAATAAATATTAGTTGAATGAACATGTGTGAATGAACATGTGCCTCAGTATTTTTAAAGTATCTTGTCTTGTGTCTTAGGTATGGTAAACCAGAAGCAGTCCTGGGAATGAAGATGTATTTGCAAGTGATTTATTAAGGAAATAATCCAGGGAAAAATGGTATGAGTGAAAGAAGTTGTACAGTGTGATAGGAAGTCAATGAAGGGTGAAATCTCAGGCAAGGTCTGCTAGAAGCAGAAGCTTCCTGCAAGGTATCTCGGTGTAAGTTACATTATTAGAAAGTGTGTGTTCAGAAGTATGATAACTGACTTGCCATGACCTTGTGTGTTTCAGGAATTGGTTAAGAGCCAACACATGCCCAGGGACAGTACAGTCCAAGGCACTCCCAGCTCTCTGTGTGTAAGGAGCAAAGGGCAACTTGGCTGCAGTTGCTTGAGGTCCAACAACTGAAGGAAAAGTCAGAGGTTTTGATTGTTAAAAGCAGTAATACAGAGAAGTTGGGGGGTAAGAGCAGCTGAAAAAAGGTAAAAATAATCTGAGGGGATCTAGAACAAACATCATTATTACATTCTGCTCTTGAATATTCTTCATAGGCTGGACATTCTAGTAGCCTTAACTGTTTTTCCATTATGTGTTCACGTCACCTCCTACACACCACCCTTTGCAGGAGCTTTAGTTCATTAGAGTGGAATTTTGATCATAAAGGAAACAAAAGTTAACATGAATTATTTATGATCTGATCAAAATCTAGACAAAAGCCTTGTACTCTGGATCTCAAAAATTGCTTCATTCAAACTTAATAGTATATATGAAAATTCAAATTTTGGCTTTTTTTTTTTTTTCCTGGAAGGTGAGACCCACATAGAGTTCTGGGATAAAGACAAGACTGATACTCAAAGCAAAACTGAAGAAAAACTAAAGACATGGAAATGCACTAAAGAAATTTTGTAACAAAAGTCCTGGGATGCTAGGAAATAGAACTAAAAAAAAAAAAAAGAAAGAAAAAAAAAAGAAAGAAAGAAAAAGAAAGGAAACAAATAAATGATCTGACAAGCCATTTCAACTCCATTGATTATAAGATTCATATAAATGACATTTTTATCTACTGATCCCAAGACTGCCTTTGGTAATTTTTAAATAAATCCAGAAACTGAAAGCAAACAAACAAAACAATAACTATAAGAAACCACACTTGTTACTAATTTGCTGCTTTCAAAAAAAATATTAAAAATGCTTGGCAGTTCCAAATAAAGTCTGACACATTACTTTAGATGCTAGATTCTGGGACTGAGTTCTATCTAAAACTTTTTTTTCCCCAAATGAGAAGATAGGAGATAGTGAGGCAGACTCCCACATGTGCCCCAACCAGGATCCACCTGGCAACTCTGTCTTGGGACGATGCTTGAGTGCCAAGCTCATTTTTAATGCCTGAGGCTGATACACTGGGACCAACCAAGCTATCCTCAGCACCCGGAACCATGCTCCACCCAATCAAGCCACTGGCTGTGGGACGGGAAAAGAGAGAGAAGTGGGTGAGGGAGGGGAAGAGAAACAGATGGTCCCTTTTCCTGTGTGCCCTGACCAGGAATTGAACTGAGGCCGTCAATCCAAGAGGCTGACACTTTGTCCACTGAGCCATGAGCTAGGTTCTACCTAAAACTTTAAATTCCGTTTCTGTAATTCTTCTGACTGGAATGCTATATTCTTCAGGGGACAAAAGAAAGCCAAGTAATAAGGGAAACGTTGTGGGGGATCTTGAAGTGAGGATAGATGTAAGGCTTTAGCTTCTTCTTGTTCCCAACAAGATCTACCTTTCCTGATGTATTTCTGGATTTCAGTTTAAGGGTGTGACTGGGACTTGAAAAAACATAGAAAGACAGATTGTGGAAAAATGATGAAAGTAGTTCTCTAAACTGTTATTCTTCTCTGAGGGCAAAAACTTTTCAGGATTACATAACAGTAAAAGCAGAAGACTCAGAGAATAACTATTTACAAAATCTTTTTTGTTTTTCTTTATTTTATTTTATTTTATTTTATTTTATTTTGTATTTTTCTGAAGCTGGAAACGGGGAGAGACAGTCAGACAGACTCCCGCATGCGCCCGACCGGGATCCACCCGGCACGCCCACCAGGGGGCGACGCTCTGCCCACCAGGGGGCAATGCTCTGCCCCTCTGGGGCGTTGCTCTGTTGCGATCAGAGCCACTCCAGTGCCTGGGGCAGAGGCCAAGGAGCCATCCCCAGCACCCGGGCCATCCTTGCTCCAATGGAGCCTCGGCTTCAGGAGGGGAAGAGAGAGACAGAGAGGAAGGAGAGGGGGAGGGGTGGAGAAGCAGATGGGCGCCTCTCCTGTGTGCCCTGGCCAGGAATCGAACCCGGGACTTCTGCACGCCAGGCCGACGCTCCACCACTGAGCCAACCGGCCAGGGCCTCTTTTTTTTTTTTTTTTTTTTTTTTTTTAAATTATTACATTTATTGAGGTGACATTGGTTAATAAAATTATACAAGTTTCAGGTACACAGTTGTAAAATATATCATCTGTATATTGCATTGTGTGTTCACTACCTCGAATCAAGTCTCCCTCCATCACAATCTATCTCCCCTCTACCCTCCTCCACCACCCTTTCTTTCCTGCAATCCCCAAACTGTTGTCTATGTCAATAAGTTTTTTTCCTTTGCTTAATGTCTAACTTTTTCACCCAACCCCCAACTCCCATCCCCTCTGATGGTTTTCAGTCTGTTCTCCTTATCTGTGACTTTGTTTCCATTTTGTTTATTAGTTTATTTTGTTTACTAGTTTCCACATAAAAGTGAAATCATATGGTACTTGTTTTTCTTTGACTGGCTTATTTCACTTAGCTTAATGATCTCCAGGTCCTCTTTTTCTTGACGTTGTGGTTACAATGGAGACACATTCTGAAAAAGGAAAACAAAAGCTTACTAATGATTAATGGAAATTTGACCACAGTTTTGCATATGTAGTGAAGCTCCTTTGAATAGCAATGCAATTTCATGGCTATGTTTGATATTCTTTCTTTTTTTTTTTTTTTTTTTCATTTTTCCAAAGTTGGAAATGGGGAGGCAGTCAGACAGACTCCTGCATGCGCCCGACCAAGATCCACCTGGCATGCCCACCAGGGGGGATGCTCTGCCCCTCTGGGGCGTTGCTCTGCTGCATCCAGAGCCATTCTAGCGCCTGAGGCAGAGGCCACAGAGAAATCCTCAGCGCCCGGGCCATCTTTGCTCCAATGGAGCCTTGGCTGCAGGAGGGGAAGAGAGAGACAGAGAGGAAGGAGAAGGGGAGGGGTGGAGAAGCAGATGGGCGCTTCTCCTGTGTACCCCGGCCAGGAATCGAACCCGGGACTCCTGCACACCAGGTCGATGCTCTACCACTGAGCCAACCAGCCAGGGCTTGATTTTCTTTAAGAAACAAAATAAATACAGTGGTATCTTAAGATACAAATTTAATTTGTTCTGTAACCGAGCTCTTAAGTCAGTCAACTCGTATATCAAACTGCCAATACTGGACCCGTGCTCCAGTGTGCCAACTAGCGGCAGCTTCCCATCACGACTGGTGTCTCAGAATTTTGTTCTGATCTCGAACAAAAATACGGAGGGAGCCTGACCTGTGTTGGCTCAGTGGATAAAGCGTCAACCTGGAAACGCTGAGAGTTGCCGGTTCAAAACCTTGGGCTTGCCTGGTCAAGGCACATATGGAGTTGATGCTTAATGCTCCTCCCCCTTCTCTCTCTCTCTCCCCTCTCTATAATGAATAAATTAAAAAAAAAAATATGGAGGGAGTCGCAACTCGTATCTTAAAAAAAAATCGTATGTTGATCTGTTTGTATCTCAAGGTACCATTTTAATTTTCCAGTAAGAAAAAAATTATTTAAAATAATGCCAGGAGGATATTTTTATGTGATTGTATCCTGTAAAAATGTGTGTAATGTATATATAATTTTATCTCTTTTTAAAAGAAGTACTTTATATAAATTCCTACTTGCTTAATACAATTGTGAACATTTTACATATTAATTCATTAAATGTTCATCATAAAGGGTTTAAGCAACTGGCCCATGGTCACACATGTAGTGGGTGTTGAAGCTGGGATTTGAACCTGAACAGTTTGACTCTAGAGTCCTTGTTCTTAATCATCATGTTATTCTACTATTTATTTATTTGACAAAGAGAGAGTCAGAGAAAGGGAGGGATATGAACAGACAGACAGGAAGGAGAGAGATGGGAAGCATTTATTATTTGTTGCGGCATATTAGTTCTTCGTTGTTTGCTTGTTCCTTGATTGCTTTCTCATATGAGCCTTGACCGGGGGACTACAGCAGAGTGAGTTACCTCTTGCTCAAGTCAGCAACTTTGGGCTTCAAGCCAGCGACCAAGGGCTTTAAACCAGTGACATTTGGGCTCAAACCGGCAACCATGGGGTCATGTCTATGATCCCATGCTCAAGCCAGTGACCCCGCATTCAGCTGGATGAGCACGCGCTCAAGCCGTCAAACTCAGGATTTCGAACCTGAGTCCCCCGCTTTCCAGTTTGAAGCTCTATCCACTGTGCCACTGCCTGGTCAGGCTGCATTTTTATACTTAAAAATGTCCGCAATAAATATGCTACACTAGCAGTCATATCAAGTTCGCATAGAATTCCTCCCTTTTTGCTTGCTTTTTTGCCCAAAGAGTTACAACTAATATTTAAAATTTCTGAAGGTAAAAAGGAACCTTGATAACATTATACGGAGTGAAATAAATAAATCAGAAAAAAACAGAACTGCAGGATTCCATACATTGGTGGGACATAAAAACGAGACTAAGAGACATGAAGAGTGTGGTGGTTAAGGGGGGCGGGGGGAGGGAAGGAGGGAGAGGGGGAAATGGTGGGGGAGGGGCACAAAGAAAACTAGATAGAAGGTGACGGAGGACAATCTGACTTTGGGTGATGGGTATGCAACAGAATTGAATGACAAGATAACCTGGACATGTTTTCTTTGAATATATGTACCCTGATTTATTGATGTCACCCCATTAAAATAAAAATTTATTTATAAAAAAAAAGCCCTCCAGATGATTTAGCTTCAAGTTTCATTTTATAGATCAAAATGATGACAGTCTCAAGAGATGAAACAACAGTTTTATTAACAGGGTACACTTTAAAATCTGAGTCTCTTGACTTTCTGGAGGCTACACTGTTTCACTCCTCAAAAACAGCAAATCCCACACAGAAACAAATACAAAATAAACAGTTCATAATGTAACTTCACTACAAGTTTCCTTTTCCAGTTACCCCCTTTATTCCTGAGTATTACTATCTGGTTTGGCCTATGGTTTCTTCATCATTTTCCAGTTAGATAGTGAGTTGGTAATCATAGTTTTTCACATACGTCCTTACTTTTAAGCAGTATTTGAGGTTTTTTTTATGAAAAATGATTTGGTATAAGGTATGGACATTTATTTTCAGGTAAGATAGTATGGGCTTTGAAAGCCCAACAGTTTCATTGAGAACAAATAGCAAAGCTGGGAGAAATATTTTAAAGATGAATGGCATCAAAGATCTGCTCTAGTAATGGGAACTAGAGGTTTTCTTCAGGACAGAAAGTTACTGCTGGAGGTCATGGGGTTGGGGGGACAACAAAATGTTGGTCTATTCATGGGGCTGGAGTGACAAAATTGGTTACTCAGGAAGTTCCACAAATAGTAGTGTTTTGCCCTCAATGCTCTTGCCAAATCTTGAATCTGCATGAGCTGGGAACTTAGAAAGTTTTGCTACTAAATATTTGGAAAGCAGAGTAGAAAATAGAGTGCTGGGAAGGCAGAGTCACTATAACGAAAAGAGCATACAGAATGGGTGAAAATATTTCAATACATATAGGTGACAAAGGACTTGCACTGAAGTACATATTAACCACTTTGCCAATCAAGAAGCAAAAGACAAACAACACAAAAATTAATGACTCAAAAAAAGAGAATATCCAAAGGCAAATAACAAATTAAACCCGCAATATGATGCTACTGTATACTTCACCAGAATGACTGAAATGGATGAAATTATCAGGAATTAGCAACAGTATGAAGCCACTGAGATGCTCCTTTATTATTGTGTGCAGTGTAACTTAGTACAACTAAATTGTAAAACTTTGGTATCTTCTAAATCTCTTTAAACATCTGAATTTATTTTGTAAAAATTCATTGCCCTATATATTTATGTTTTATACAATTTTCAGCCTGTATTAAACTACAATGAAAATTTTACAGTATACTCTATTTTACTTCCATGAAAATAAAGTAAGTGTATGGGAAAAGGAGGATAAAAATATAGAATTATAAAGCTGTCTTAACTATTACCTATTCATAAAGCCATTGCTACATACACCAGTGAATTACTTGTTTGGGGGGATTCCTGACCATATTTAGAGTACAAATATGAGTATAATCTACTTAACACTAGTTAAAACTATGTAACTTGAATTAGTTATTATTGTTGCTAAAATGTCACTATCACATGTATTGATTTTGATTAAAAAAAGAAAAACTTGGCTTGCAATTTTACACGAATAAAAACAAGATTAGAGATTTAATCAATATTCCAGATATCTCTTTAAATATCAGCTTGCCCAAGCAGAGCAGACCTTTGGCATATGAGGCTTTAACATTCATAGTTACAAACACTAGGAATAGTTCCTCAAGGCTGATGACACATACAGGTTTGTAATTTGGTTGAGGCACAGATTCTAAGGTTCTTGGCCTGCCGTGCCAGTTACTCAGCCAGGAAGTGTGACTTTCAGAGTGATTGTCTCCTCCTTAATGTTCTTCAGCTTTAGAGCATAGGATGGTTTTGTGAATATTCAAACACTCCCAAACATGTAAATTATTTATAAACCTTTCTCATTACAATATCACAATTTGTAATGATATACTTAGTGAATTAGTTGATTAATGCTTATCTTCCCCATTAACTTCCAGGAAGACAGGCATAATGTATTTTATTTTTAATTGACTATTTTTATCATTAATGCCTAGCAAACTGTCTGGTTCATTGATTAATAAATAGGTGAATTATGTACCAAAGAGCAATTCACAAATTTTGGGCTTCTCAAACATTTCAGCATATGTGGGTTAAAAATAAAAAAATAAAAAGTCAATTTTAGATATCCAAAACAACCCCAGCCAGTTGGCTCAGAAGTAGAACATCAGCCTGGCATGTGAAAGTCTCAGATTTGATTCCTGGTCAAGGCACACAGGAGAAGTGACCATCTGCTTCTCCACCCATCTTCCTTTCTGCTGGTTTGGCAGTGTGGCAGCAGTAAAGACAAAGAGGCACTAGGCATCCTTTTTTTGTTTGTTTGTCTTGTTAATTTGCCTAGGAATTCAGAACATTTTCTGAAGAGTTAATAAAAGGATTAGACAAAATTAGAATTCATTAAGTCATTCAATACATACGATGTGTTTGGAGCTCTTTTTTCCTCCAATAATTTAAAAGAAAAACTTTAGCATTTAATAATAACAGTCTGCTCACACTTAATACAAAATTAGTGTGTGATATCTTTACTTTATCTACATACATCCCCCTGACATTTATTAATGATTCTTGGTTAACCTAGAACCCAGATGGGTGAGATTTCCAAGATAATCTGTCTGTTTGTCATACCAAGAACTTCATTTACTTTGGAGATTTGTTGAACTTCTCATTTTCAGAGTAATTTGTTTTTGAGCACAATACCTGACCAGCAGGCTCAGCATCACCAGAGAACTTCTTAGAAATAGAAATGAAATTCATGGTTCCCAATTCCAGAAACCCGGGATGGGACCTATCACTTTATGTTTTAACAAAACCTCTAGATGAGAGAACTATTGACATACAGAAACTTGGTTCTATGAATTCTTGTAGATAATAACTGTGTTTGATTTTAATAAATGCTGTAAGATAAAAAAAAATGTAAACAATACTGATTCCATGGGGATAGTGTGATTTTTTTATTTGGGGAGTATTTATTGCCCCACAAAGGTCTGTACTGATGTGGATTAGGAATAAGCTTCCAGTGTAGACTTTTCTTGATTTTTCTGTCGTATATTGTCCCTGTTATTTATCTCTAAAGATTGATTTCCTAATCTCTATCTAAAGTGACTCCTCAGAAGCTAGTGCAGTGGATCATGCCTGCACCTATGAATCAAATCCATTAAAAATCCCCATGACCTTGGCTATACTCTATATTATTCAAAATCTCAGGGACTTGTGGTGAGGTGAGACATGAAGGTGGAAGGGTGGTAAATGTTAAAGACCTCTAGGTAGTTTTAATACACAGTTGAGTTTAAGGATCTGGGAACTGAAACAGTGGTTCTCAAAGCAAGATCCCTGATAGCAGCATCAATATCAAGTGAGAACATGTTAGAAATGCGGATTATCAAATTCCACCAAATGCAAGTTCTTATACCGACCAACCTGCTGAATCAAAAACTCTGAGCATACCCCCTCATTTCACTGCATCCCCTGCAGTGCTTTAACAAGCCTTCTGAGTAATTCTGATTCATTATAAAGTTCGAGAATCACCAAATTACAGTCTCATACTCTATGGTCAACACTGAGAAATGGTTAAGGTATAATCAAAGGACTAAAGCTCTGTAAGGTATACCCCTAAGTATTTTCAGGAAAAATAAAGATCTCTAGATATAAAGTCTTTATCACTGACACCATCAGTAATTTACAGTCAATGCATTGCACTCACTTCTTATCAAATGCTTATTGACTCAAAAGCCTCCCTAGAGGTGAACTCTTAGGAAAAGTTACTTCACAGAGGAGCTTCATTAGAAAGTACTGATCTGAAGCCTCTCTACTACAGAAAAACTGGTTTCTGAAGGAGAACATGCTATTTATAGTTATGTGTATAATTCATTAACCTTTCAAACTCATCTCAATTGCAGCATCTGGCGTCAATGAGCTCTTACAACAGGATTAGCCACCTTGTCATTGAGCTTCTCAGGAGGATTCCAGGACATGTATGAAAATGTTCATGTAATGAACCTCTAGTACCTTTCTACTTCTGCTCACTGGAAGTGCGGAGGGCATATATTGAAGGGTCTGTTAAGTTAAATATGTTTCAGCCTTCTAGAATTGGAAAGCTATTATTACTCAGATACAAAATTACAAAAATATTGTACTTACTTGTTAGAAATCTCAAATCTCATTACAATAAATCATTTTAAACTAACATTCTTGTAAATACTTTGAACTCTAATAGTTCATAGTCTGGCTGCTATTTTATCCACTTTAAGAATACATTCAGAAACAACTGTTTATCAAACAACTACTGTGTGCAAGAGATTTTATGATGCACAAAAGAAAAATACTAAGGACATTGCTGATTTTAGATATAAAATTACTTATTATATATATATATACACACACACATATATACATATGTCTATATATACATATATATATGTACATATATATCTATGTATACATATACAAAATATATATTCCTTATAATATATACAGATATACATATGTACATATAAACATGCATACATACATATGTAAACTTACATATATGTAAATATAATATGTACACATGTATAGGTATATATGTGTATGTATGTGTGTATATATATATATATATATATATATATATATATTCACCTTTAAAAGAAACTTCTTGACCAAGGAGACATTTGCTTTGGGTTTTGAATCATATTATATTGTGTAGAGAGAAAAAAGACACAAAATGAGATAAAGAAGCAAAATCAACACGGAGTACGTTAGGAAAAATACCCGCCTCCATCCCCCCAAAAAAGAATTTGGCAAAGAATTTAAAGCCAATATCATTGAAGGACATAATGATCAGGTCAAAGACTTTGTACTTTGTTCTCTATGCAGAAAAGAGACATTGCATTTTTTTTCAAACAGAAATTAATTTAAACAGAAGTGTTCTTCAAGAATATTATTATGAAATAATTTTGTTACTAGAATAGATTTTTTTTTCTATTCAGGATGAAGAAAATAATAGATACATGGAACTCAGTTAAAATTTTGTAAGGTAAAATGGTCTTGACTTGGGTAATAGTGGTTCAAGTAATGAGAATGAGTGTTAGAGGTATTAACAAGATAAGAATAGAAATGGGAAAACTAGGGTGTCGTTATGGGCAAAAGAGATGAGAGAGTCCCAGATAGTCTGAAAGTGAAGGGAAACCATACCAGAAGCAGAGCAAGGGTGAAGCCAGCTTGAGAGGCAGGCTGTGAGCAACATTTGGATAATGAATTTGAAACACTGGTGTGCTCTAAAAAAATTGAAAGTGCAATGCAGAAGTTCAGCATGGATTAGATTTCTGATATCTGTTAAAATTTTGTTTACATGATGATCATTGTTGTGTTCATAGGTTTGCCAGAGTGCCAAAGACAGAAGTTTTAAAAGGCTTCTATTTTTAAGAGGCTGAAAAGAGGCAACAAATGAGATGGATGAAAATTAATCAATAGAGAAAAAAATAGGAGAAGGCAAGGACAATGAGACAAAGAGAGGGAGATAGTAAATAGTAAAAAATAAATAAATAAATAAATAAATAAAAAAGGTTAACAGTCTAATCAGGAGTTAGAGTACAGAAGAGAGTTGGTTTCTGAAGTCATCGGCTAACTTCAAGAATGTTTACATAGAGGGAAGCTAGAAGCCAGAAGACAGAAAGTTAAGCTATCTGTAGGTAAAAGAGGGAGCATAGAAAATACTTTTAAGAAGTTTGGTTGGGGAAAGATGCAAAAAGATAAAAAGGAAAAGATGAAGAAATAATGCTATAAAAAAGAGATTTTGTGGGATTTTAAAATTTGTTTACCTTCACTTTGTCAGTAATGAAGACTCAACAGTTATTTCAATGCTATGTCATTTATAATATATTTTAATACTAAGAAGCAATATGTAAAATTTGTAAGGATCAGAGACATTATACCTGAATGCAATTGTTGATATTAAATGTAGTATAGGTAAAAAAAATACTATAAAGAACACTATCTGGGTCAGTTGACAAAATTGCAATAAAAATGATAAATTATATAAGTGTCACATCAGTTTTAAATTTACTGAAGTTGATAACTATATTGTGGTAATGTAAAAGAATGTGCTTGTTCTTAAGAAATGCTCCTGAAATACTCATGGGTAAAGGGCCATAATGTATGCAATTTTACTTCTGAGAGAGATAGAGAACAAATACAAAAGCAAATGGAACAAAATGTATATCATAGATGAATGGGTAAAGGTGATCTTTGTACTGTTCTTATTCTTGCAATTTTGCAGCAAATTAAAATTATTTTCAAATGAAAAAATAAAAACCAAAAGACCCAAAATTTGTGGTTGTAGTTTAAGACTCAAAGCTAAAGTTATTAAGCAGATATCCATGGTGTCCCTGAAAGAACACTTCTTCAGTCAATACTTTTTAACTATTTATTCTTCTCCTACCTCAGAAGGCCATTTGTTTCTGAGAAGTACCTTGAACAACATATTAAGTAAAAATACAGTTTTTTCACTGAAGACAGTTTTTTTTTGTTGTTATTTTTTTGTATTTTTCTGAAGTTGGAAATGGGGAGGCAGTCAGACAGACTCCCGCATGCGCCCAACTGGGACCCACCCGGCATGCCCATCAGGGGGGGACACTCTGTCCATCTGGGGTGTTGCTCTGTTGCAACCAGAGCCATTCTAGCACCTGAGGCAGAGGCCATAGAGCCATACTCAGCACCCGGGGCAACTTTTGCTCCAATGGAGCCTTGGCTATGGGAGGGGAAGAGAGAGACAGAGAGGGAGGAGAGGGAGAAGGGTGGAGAAGCCGATGGGCGCTTCTCCTGTGTGCCCTGGCCAGGAATCGAACCTGGGACTCCTGCATGCCAGGCCGACACTCTACCACTGAGCCAACCAGCCAGGGCAATGAAGACAGTTTTTAATGTGTTCCAGAACTCACAAATTGTCATTCATTATAGTAAAAAATAAAAATGAGAGCAATTTGGCAATTAATAGCAGTTGTTAGAGTATCCCAAAGAAATCTCTTCCTATAATGAATTTTATAGGTATTTATCAATTTTCTTAAAGCTCTTTATTGATTATTGCACTTAAGTGTGATCGACAATTTAACATATAATAAGATATGATACCAGATAGTATCATTGCTACAAAACAGCAATCCATGAATTCTCTGAGAGAAATGTATGGGGTAAATGAAATTGCAGGAAAACTGTATAACAGTCCAGATGTGAGGAGTTCAACTGCTCCACTAAAATGGGATGAAAGGCACAGGAGAAAACACAGGTGATACATAGAACTTCTTGTTAAGTCAAATTGTTTTAAATCTAATAGATGTACCATATAGTATAACTATATGCATAAATTTACATGTTTTAAAATAATTTACATTGAGTAAATGTATTTTCCAAATATATAATACACATCAATTTATAATGAACAGATATACAGACATAGCCAATGTTAATTAATATTGAAAACAAAACAAAAAGTAAGACATGAAATTTTCACTTAAAACATGCTTTTTTCTTATTTGTTCATCTCTTTCCCTCTCTCATTAGTGATGATTAATAGGTATATATTGTATCATACAGGCTTTTCCTTCCACATTAGCTCTGAGCAGCCCACTTTATTTAGGAAGTGAATAATGAGTGTGTAGTGTAAGATTATTTAGCCCATGATCTTAAAGAACAAATTATCTAACTGCAAGTTTATGATAATAAAATGGTAAAGACTACATAATACATCCATTTAGATAAATGAATATTATCATTAACTCAGACTCTTAGAATGTAGAGTGCTGTACTATTGCACATGTCTAACAACTCACTAATTTATAAAGCACAAATACCTTGTTATTATGTAACTACAATGGTCTTATAGTTTTACCTAAGAATCAAAATATATTTGATTTTAACTTCTCCATTGGTGTTAATTTTCTACTTAAAATTTACTTTTTCTATTCACTTTTCCATATATTGAAGTCTCATGTATTTCATGACAGCTTTTAGGGAACTAATATCTTCCTAAAACTATATTTTGCAATTCAGGTTCTAGATATCTAGTTTTCTAAATATTTGTTATATGATATAATAATATAATATCAAAATTCCAATATGAGCCTGGAAAATTCCCTTGTCTATTCCTTTGACAGATTATACAAAGAAATAAAAACAATTTTTATGACAAACTCATTATTAAAAAAACAGATGTTTTTAACTTTTAACTTATAAAATTTTAACACCACCCTCTTCCATCTTTCCCATTAAAGCATTTCCTCAATCGAACGTTCTGCAAGCATTTTCTTTTTTCAACTTAGAGTGATTATTGTATAAGATATAGTAAATTTAATATTTGATACATTTTATTATATATTATTTTAAATCTATAGAAAATTTCAGAGAACTTTAATGAATACTTTTACAGCTAACAAGATTTAACTAATATCAAATATTCTGATTTTTTTTCTAAAAATAAAACAACACAGATACAATAATAGCCCCCTTTACAATCCTTCCTCATACCATTTGCCTCTTTCCTGCCTTTACTGATTGAGGTAACCACGATTCTTTACGTGTTGTTAAATTTTTACTGCATGCACATATGTCTATACATAGTAAACAGCAGCTGTATTGTCTTAATGTTTTAGCCACCCCCCACATTACTGGTTCATGGTGGAACAGCTTTATTTTTACTCTTTCCTTTTCAGATTTTTCTTTCAAAATGGAATGACTTCTTAACTTTGTTACCCTGTACTGTCATCTTAATAACAGAAACTTATTATTACTGGGGACTAGATTCTAACCACATACCTTTACCTGTATGCTTACTTCTCTCATAGAGCACATTTTGTTAAGTGTATTGAATGGCAAGGGAATGACTCGTTTGTTTGAATATCTTTTATTTTTAAAAAGTTAGGTTTTTAAAATGTTCATTGAAGTGCAATTTATAGCAGAAACTTTGCTAAACTAAGATCTGATGTAAAGTATGTCATCTATCATTATTTTCTCCATGGTAAAATGCAAACTTAATTTCTTTGTACTGTAGGGGAAAAAATTCTATGGTCTCATGCTGGGGAGAACTCAAACTTTGGTATGGAACCAAGGGAATTTGGCATTTTTTTTGTTTGATCACTATTGGTGTCTAATTTGGTGATTGAATGTGTAGACTACTCTTTAATTAACAAATGGCAGCAATTTTCATGATTTAGGTATAGCTTTTGTCTGAGCCCCTTTGACTGCAGTAGCTCTAAACACACAACTCCTGGGTATCTATTCCTCCTCCATATGACTAGTTCAGTTTTCATATAACTTATGGTAAAGTTTATTTAAAATATGATATTAATTGTAGGTCAAGTTAGAAGGGAGAAAAAAGAATTATATAAGGGGAATATGGGTCTTGATGAGAAAAAGTGAATATAGTAATGTGGACAAAATTAATAAAAAAAAAGACTGATAATCTCTTGCAAATTAGTTTGAGCTGGTTAAAAAAAAAAAAATGTCGTGTGAAGTTTGCTGGGCTGCCCCTGTCCTTCTTTGGAGGGTAACTATCTTTCATTTTTGATTTAATTGTTCAGAACATAGCAGTGTGATAGAAGTTTTTTTATGGAAATTTCTCACAGCAACACAATCAATCATATTTCTAACTCATGTGCTGTCTTGAGCCCCTGAGCCTCAAAGACTTTTTTTCTGGGGAGCTTACTTGTTAAATTAGCACTGATCAAAGGCTAAAACATTTATCATGCTTATTAGTGAATAAACCTAGCAGCAGGTATCCCAAGTGAGGAAGCAAATCCTCATTTCCTGCAAGAATGAATTGGAAATTATCCAAACTGCTTGCAAACATTTTTCAGGAGTGACGAATTGTCAAAAAGAAAGCAGCTGCTAGATGTGGCAGCAACCAGGGTTGGGGGGAAAAGAGAGCGTCTTTGCAAGGTGTCTTCAAACTAGCCCAGGGGGATGTTCTGCGGTTTGATTTACTCTAATTGCCTTTGAAATCCTGCATCAGCTGACCTTACCAATGAGCTGCAAAATAACACCACGCCTAAGATAATTTTGATATTGCAAATTCATGACCTTTGCTCTTTCTACCCCTGTTGTTATTGTTGTTTATGAAAACACAAGTTGACAAGCACCAAATTGATAGACATTTGTTTCCATTTATAGCAAAATGATGCCCAGTGCTGGTTTTACGGGAGTGCCTGTCCTATTAGCATAATTTAATCAGTTGGCAGATGTAACAATGGAGAGAAATATGCATTGAAAATCCTTTTTCCCATTTTAAACTTTGTTAATAAAAAACTAAAAATATTAAAATCTTGGCACACTTGGCTTTTACATCACATTTTAACAAGTTAAAGGCACTTAAAACTACTCAGGCAACTGTGAACGAATGAATGAATGAAATGCTTCAGGCTAAAATAATCACAAATATACATAACACAAACATAGATGTTATAAAATTGGGTAGGGTTGAAAGTCAGTGTTATTTATTTTATTTTAAAACTGTTGGCTCTGCAAGTGTATTATTCCCTTTGTCTCTGAGAATTCTGATAAATTATGCAGTACTTGTGAAGATTGCTCAAAAACAAGATAGAATCCTTCCTTAGCAAATACATCCAGTTGCACTTAGGAAAGGAGGAAGTCACTTACACTATATGTTTGGCAAATTTTAAAATAATTAGATCCAAAGTAAATATTTTGAGTTAAACACATGTGCTAATAACATAGGTTGGCATAATAAATACAACTGCATGATGCGAAGCAATGTGGTATTGTGAGAAGGAGGTACTTACAAATAATTATAAATGATCAGACAGTATTAATACTTGGTCCCTTTAAGTTAAAATGCAAGGGCACTTTATTGCTTCCCACACTTTCCCCTCTACTGGAAGAGTCTAAACTTCCTCTAGTATGGGCACACCAGTTTACAAAGGACGCATTCTTTAGTCTTTCATCCACCTTGAAAAGCTAATTAGAACCTTCTGTTATATCCTAGATCCTCTGTCCCTTTTCCTTCTGGATTTGGGCACACTGCAGTCTCTCTTTTCTGTTTGGTTAGAGTTACAGTCATGCAATTGAAAATAATTGGGGGGGAAAAGAGTAAGAAAATTAATAAGTTCTGTTCCTGGATAACAGGATTATTTTCTCTCTCACTCTAAATAAGATTTTACATTTCAACAGCTTAAAAAAAATACCCAGAACTGTGTCTCTTGCTTTCTTATGAATTCATGCATTATCTATTTCCTCCAGAGCTTTGGACTTGGGTTACAAGGAAGACTTTCTAGTTAAAGCTTTTTCTACAAGCAAAGGCTACTAGATTCTTTGTAGAGTCTTTTAGCCCTGTCAATGTCACTCAGATTCATTGTTTCCTTCCTATCTACACTGCTGTCTTACTAAACTAGGCCCTCGTTATTTCATACCTGTATCCGGTAATAGCCTTTTAGCTGTTTATTTCTTCTCTAGTTTCTCTCTTCTGGAAAAATATTGTTAAACTAATTTTTTTATGTAAGATCCCAGGCAGGATACTAAGAATATTTTCTTTTTCTTCAAGCACCTAAAAATTCATTTTTACCTCACACTTCTCTGTCCTTATCATGGGTGCTCTGTTCCATCTTAAATTATTCTCTTTTCTTTGCAAGTGTCATGTCACTTGACTCATTCAGAAAGTACTCATTGAGCACCTACAATGTGTATATATGTGCACTTGTTTTCTTATTCTGTTAGGTCTTCTCTAGTCTTTCTTCGATCTCTTCTACCCAGTAGGTCGAAAATCTTACCGAATGTGAGGCTTCTTCCTTTCCTGCAGTCCACCCTAATTTCTCTCTTCACTAATATTCTCTTGTCCCTCAAGTCAGTACGTTTGATTGAAGCAGTATTTTTGACTACTTGTGTAATGTCTTACTCTCTAAAATTTAGATGAAAACTACTTGATGGTAGGGATTATATTTATGCTTTAAATTTTTCAAGTATTTTGTTTATATATTCTTTTATTATTTTTCATTTTACTGAATGCCTAGGTAATCAACAATATCATTCTAATTGATTTATGAATATGAGGAGTATCAAATAATCCAGTGAATATATAATGCTTAGGATTACTCACTCACATTTTTGGAAAAAATATTAAACTTGCCTGGTTTATAATCTCATCTGATGCTTAAAAACTTCAGTAACATCTTTGAAAGCAACCAGACTGGTTATTATTCTATCCACATAAGATATGCCGCCCAAAATCCTCACTAATATTCATGCTGACATTTTCCTCTGTCTTGTTAATCCCTATCTACCTCTCAATCAGTTCAAAATAAAGGCAGAAATGGAGTATTATTAATTTGTCATCTTAAATCCTAATATTACATACCTTAAAATTTTTATTTAAGTACTAAAAGTACTAACTACAATAAGATTTTAAATTCTATATTTTATAAACCCTATAATTATGTTAGTTTTACACATATACATTAGATCCAAGCATTTTCTGGTCCCTACAGTAACAGCTATACTATATTAAGGTCACATTTGAAACACAAAAGCTATTTTTTTGTATGGTAAAATGTGACATGTAAGAGAAATAATGTTCTCTTTTGTTTCCTATGCACTTAGTACTCAGCTCTTATTTGACCATGAAGTAAAATTGTGGATTTTATGTTTGGATGTAGTTTAATTTATTCAAATGGACAGTCACTGGTTTGAATCATCATAGTTTATACAGAGCAAAATTGGAGGTTGAGAGTATGGTCATGCAGACCAAACATGTCTCTCAAGTAAGAACAAGAAAATAAACCAAATGCATTGACCTTCGCTCCCCCCAAAAATGAGTGACTGTTCCATCTCACCCCTTGCGTTTGGTGCTTATACCTGTTATAAGTTATATTAGACACGGCTATTGTATTTTAATTGTCTGATACATATTGCAAGTAGTTCTTTGGTTTGGAAATCTGTGATATTCCTATTCATCATTGCTGACCAGGAACTTAGAAAACTTAGAAGTTAATCAATATCTATTTATTTATTTATTTATTTATTTATTATTTTTAGAGAGAGGCAGGTAGGGAAAGAGAGACAGAGCTTTTCTTGTATGTGCCCTGACTGATATAATTATTCAATTGGTTAATCCCTATCTAAAATTCTATGATGGGTCAAGACTATCTTTCCTCAAGCATAATTTTGTCTGATATGCATTTACTTTCCTGAGCTATTGAAAACTCAGATTTTGCTCAACTTTTCAAGCATGTGTTTCTAAAGCTCAAAGGTGGAAAGAACAGTGTGTATTTAAAACATAACAAATATTAACATTTTAGCAATAAAAGCAGATATGAAATACAAGATGTGAAATGCTATAAAAAATCAAGATAATACAGATCTTAATTCTTAAAATATAACCAAATCCTTTTCTATATATTTTTATAATTGAATTGAATTTCATTGGGTGACACTTTAACATAATTATATAGGTTTTTGGTGTCCAGTTCTAAACCACATCTCTGTCCACTGTACTGGGTGTTCACCACCTCAAGTCAAGTCTTTGTCTATCACCATTTATCTTTCCTCTACCCTCTTTTACATCCTCCAGCCCTGCTTAGCAATCACCACACTACTGTCCATGTCCATGAGGTTTTTTTTTATTTTTTTGTTGTTCTATCCCTCTACCTTCCTAGCCTAAGATCCCAATCCCTACAATAGCTGTCATGTTGCTCTCTACACATGAGTTTATTTCTATTCTGCTTATTAGTTAATTTTGTTCATCAGATTCCACATATGAGTTAAATAATATTGTACTCGTCTTTCTCTGACTGACTTACTCCACTTAGATAATGATCTCCAGGTCCATCCATGCTGTTGCAAAAAGTAAGATTTTTTTTATGGCCACATAGTATTCTATTGTGTAAGTGTTCCGCAGCTTTTTTATCCATTAATCAAATCCTTTCTGTGTTTGAACTTTAAATCAGGTATTTGGGGTTAGAGAGTGGACTCAGGCTGAAAGCTAGCATTGTTACAAGGAAGGAGTGTTAGGAAAGAAGACTGGCAGAGTCTGCATGACAAAAAAACCATTTCTTGCAGCAAAATTAACACCCTGGACCAGCTCTGGATAATTTGTAGGTTCCATGGAAGATGGGTTGTCTTTTCTCTTTTAAAGTCTCTTTCTCTCTCTCCCTCTCCATCACACACACACACACACACACACACACACACACACACACACACACAATCAAACAATCCCTGAGATTTCCTGTAATCTTGATTATAATTTTTAGCTATTTTAACAATTGCTTTATTTGCCTTACCTTCTTTTTTTTTTTTTTTTTTTTTAATAAATTTTTATTGATGTTAATGGGATGACATTAATAATTCAGGGTACATATATTCAAAGAAAACATGTCTAGGTTATTTTGTCATTAAATTATGTTGCATACCCCTCACCCAGAGTCAGATTGTCCTCCGTCATCCTCTGTCTAGTTTTCTCTGTGCCCCTCCCCCTCCCCCTAACTCTCCCTCCCTCCCTCCTGCGTCCTCCCTCCCCCCACCCCTGGTAACCACCACTCTCTTGTCCATGTCTCTTAGTCTCGTTTTTATGTTCCACCAATGTATGGAATCATGTAGTTCTTGTTTTTTTCTGATTTACTTATTTCACTCCGTATAATGTTATCAAGATCCCACCATTTTGCTGTAAATGATCTGATGTCATCATTTCTTATGGCTGAGTAGTATTCCATAGTGTATATGTGCCACATCTTCTTTATCCAGTCTTCTATTGAAGGGCTTTTTGGTTGTTTCCATGTCTTGGCCACTGTGAACAGTGCTGCAATGAACATGGGGCTACATGTGTCTTTACGTATCAATGATTCTGAGGTTTTGGGGTATATACCCAGTAGAGGGATTGCTGGGTCATAAGGTAGTTCTATTTGCAGTTTTTTGAGGAACCACCATACTTTCCTCCATAATGGTTGTACTACTTTACAGTCCCACCAACAGTGTATGAGGGTTCCTTTTTCTCCACAGCCTCTCCAACATTTGCTATTGTCCGTCTTGTTGATAATAGCTAATCTAACAGGGGTGAGGTGGTATCTCATTGTAGTTTTGATTTGCATTTCTCTAATAACTAATGAAGCTGAGCATCTTTTCATATATCTGTTGGCCATTTGTATTTCTTCCTGGGAGAAGTGTCTGTTCATGTCTTCTTCCCATTTTTTTATTGGATTGTTTGTTTGTTTGTTGTTGAGTTTTATGAGTTCTTTGTAAATTTTGGATATTAGGCCCTTATCTGAGCTATTGTTTGAAAATATCAGTTCCCATTTAGTTGGCTTTCTGTTTATTTTGATATCAGTTTCTCTTGCTGAGCAAAAACTTTTTATTCTGATGTAGTCCCATTCATTTATCTTTGCCTTCACTTCTCTTGCCATTGGAGTCAAGTTCATAAAATGTTCTTTAAAACCCAGGTCCATGAGTTGAGTACCTATGTCTTCTTCTATGTACTTTATTGTTTCAGATCTTATATTTAGGTCTTTGATCCATTTTGAATTAATTTTAGTACACGGGGACAGGCTGTAGTCGAGTTTCATTCTTTTGCATGTGGCTTTCCAGTTTTCCCAACACCATTTGTTGAAGAGGCTTTCTTTTCTCCATTTTGTGTTGTTGGCCCCCTTATCAAAGATTATTTGACCATATATATGTGGTTTTATTTCTGGGCTTTCTATTCTGTTCCATTGGTCTGAGTGTCTATTTTTCTGCCAATACCATACAGTTTTGATTATTGTGGCTCTATAATATAGTTTAAAGTCAGGTATTGTAATGCCCCCAGCTTCATTCTTTTTCCTTAGGATTGCTTTAGCTATTCGGGGTTTTTTATAGTTCCATATAAATCTTATGATTTTTTGTTCCATTTCTTTAAAAAATGTCATAGGAATTTTGATGGGAATTGCATTAAATTTATATATTACTTTGGGTAATATGGCCATTTTAATTATATTTATTCTTCCTATCCAAGAACAAGGAATATTTTTCCATCTCATTGTGTCTTTTTCTATTTCTCTTAGCAATGCCTTGTAGTTTTCATTATATAGGTCCTTTACATTCTTTGTTATGTTTATTCCTAGGTATTTTATTTTTTTTGTTGCAATCGTGAAGGGGATTATTTTTTTGAGTTCGTTTTCTAATATTTCATTGTTGGCATATAGAAAGGCTATGGACTTTTGTATGTTGATTTTGTATCCTGCGACCTTACTGTATTGGTTTATTGTTTCGAGTAATCTTTTTGTGGAGTCCTTTGGGTTTTCGATGTATAGGATCATATCATCAGCAAAAAGTGATACCTTTACTTCTTCTTTTCCGATGTGGATGCCTTTTATTTCTTTGTCTTGTCTGATTGCTCTGGCCAGAACTTCTAGCACCACGTTAAATAAGAGTGGAGAGAGTGGACAACCCTGTCTTGTTCCTGATTTAAGGTGGAAAGTCCTCAGTTTTACGCCATTTAATATGATGTTGGCTGATGGTTTATCATATATGGCCTTTATCATGTTGAGATATTTTCCTTCTATACCCATTTTGTTGAGAGTCTTAAACATAAAATTGTGTTGTATTTTATCGAAAGCCTTTTCTGCGTCTATTGATAAGATCATGTGGTTTTTGTTCTTTGTTTTGTTGATATGGTGTATTACGTTAACCGTTTTACGTATGTTGAACCATCCTTGAGATTCTGGGATGAATCCCACTTGATCATGATGTATTATTTTTTTTATATGTTGTTGTATTCGATTTGCCAGTATTTTGTTTAGTATTTTAGCATCTGTATTCATTAGAGATATTGGTCTGTAGTTTTCTTTCTTTGTGCCATCCTTGCCTGGTTTTGGTATGAGGGTTATGTTGGCCTCATAAAATGTGTTTGGAAGTATTGCTTCTTCTTCAATTTTTTGGAAGACTTTGAGTAGAATAGGAACCAAGTCTTCTTTGAATGTTTGATAGAATTCACTAGTATAACCGTCTGGGCCTGGACTTTTATTTTTGGGGAGGTTTTTAATAGTTTTTTCTATTTCCTCCCTGCTGATTGGTCTGTTTAGGCTTTCTGCTTCTTCATGACTCAGTTTAGGAAGGTTGTATTGTTCTAGGAATTTATCCATTTCTTCTAGATTGTTGTATTTGGTGGCATATAGTTTTTCATAGTATTCTACAATAATTCTTTGTATATCTATGATGTCTGTGGTGATTTCTCCTCTTTCATTTTGGATTTTATTTATTTGAGTCCTGCGTCTTTTTTCCTTAGTGAGTCTTGCCAAGGGTTTGTCAATTTTGTTGATCTTTTCAAAGAACCAGCTCCTTGTTTTATTGATTTTTTCTATAGTTTTTCTGTTCTCTATTTCATTTATTTCTGCTCTGATTTTTATTATCTCCTTTCTTCGGCTGGTTTTGGGTTGTCTTTGTTCTTCTTTTTCTAGTTCCTTAAGGTGTGAAGTTAAGTGGCTTACTTCGGCTCTCTCTTGTTTGTTCATATAGGCCTGAAGTGATATGAACTTTCCTCTTATTACTGCTTTTGCTGCATCCCAGAGATTCTGATATGTCGTATTTTCATTTTCATTTGTCTGTATATATCTTTTGATCTCTGCACTTATTTCTTCTTTGACCCATTCATTTTTTAGAAGTATGTTGTTTAGTTTCCATAATTTTGTGGGTTTTTCCCCCTCTTTTTTACAGTTGAATTCTAGTTTCAAGGCTTTATGATCAGAGAATATGCTTGGTACAATTTCAATTTTTCTAAATTTGCTGATATTGTCTTTATGGCCCAACATATGGTCAATTCTTGAGAATGTTCCATGTACACTAGAGAAAAATGTATACTCTGTCGCTTTGGGATGAAGTGTCCTGTAGATGTCTATCATATCCAGGTGTTGTAATATTTCGTTTAAGGCCACTATATCTTTATTGATTCTCTGTTTGGATGACCGATCTAGAGCCGTCAGCGGTGTATTGAGGTCTCCAAGTATGATTGTATTTTTGTCAGTTTTTGTTTTAAGGTCAATAAGTAGCTGTCTTATATATTTTGGTGCTCCTTGGTTTGGTGCATATATATTAAGGATTGTTATGTCTTCTTGATTCAGTGTCCCCTTAATCATTATGAAATGACCATTTTTGTCTCTGAGTACTTTTTCTGTCTTGTAGTCAGCATTATCAGATATGAGTATTGCTACACCTGCTTTTTTTTGGGTGTTGTTTGCTTGGAGTATTGTTTTCCAGCCTTTCACTTTGAATTTGTTTTTATCCTTGTTGCTTAGATGAGTTTCTTGTAGGCAGCATACAGTTGGATTTTCTTTTTTAATCCATTCTGCTACTCTGTGTCTTTTTATTGGTAAGTTTAATCCATTTACATTTAGTGTAATTATTGACACTTGTGGGTTCCCTATTGCCATTTTATAAATTGTTTTCTGTTAGTTTTGTATCTTGTTTGATTCTTCTCTTTTGTTTTTCTATCATTTGTTTTTGTTTGTTTGTATTCCATACTTCTTTCCTCTGTTGCTACCTTTTTTAAGTCAAGTGTTTTTGTGGTGGTTTTTTCAAGGGTGGTTACCATTAAGTAATGAAAAGGGTACCTACCATATTCATTGTAGTACCCTTTCTTATGAGTATTTCTGCGCTTCATCGTCCTTTGCTACTGTTAATCTTCATCCTTTCTCCCCTTTTTTTTCTTTTGTTGTCACAGTTTAAGTTTGGTTTTATTGTTTTCTTGGTGGAGCTGTTACTTGGGGTTCTGTTTTCTTTTGTTCTTTGAATCTGGTTGGAAAACCCCCTTTAGTATTTCCTGGAGTGGGGGCTTTCTGCTGATAAATTCTCTCATCTTTTCTGTATTTGTGAATGTTTTTATATCTCCTTCGTACTTGAAGGATAGCTTTGATGGGTATAGTATTCTTGGCTGAAAGTTCCTCTCTTTCAGGGCTTTGAATATTGGGGTCCACTCTCTTCTAGCTTGTAGAGTTTCTGCTGAGAAGTCTGATGATAATCTAATAGGTCTTCCTTTATATGTTGTATTCTTCTTTTCCCTGGCTGCCTTGAGAATTTTTTCTTTGTCATTGGTTTGTGTCATCTTCATTATGATGTGCCTTGGAGTGGGTTTGTTGGGGTTAAGAAAACTCGGTGTTCTGTTTGCTTCTTGAATTTGAGGCTTTAGTTCTTTCCACAGGCTTGGGAAGTTCTCATCTATTATTTGTTTAAGTATATTCTCCATTCCATTTTCTCTCTCTTCTCCCTCTGATATACCTATTATTCTTATGTTATTCTTTCTGATGGAGTCAGACAATTCCTGTAGGGTTTTCTCGTTTTTTATTATTTTTGAGTCTCTTTCTTCTTCTCTCTGTTGTGCCTCAAGTTGCTTGTCTTCTATTTCACTAATCCTATCTTCTATCTGGGCTGTTCTATTAGCTAAGCTTGTTATCTCGTTTTTCAGTTCGTGAATTGAGTTTTTCATTTCTGTTTGATTTGTTTTTATAGTTTCAATTTCCTTGGTAATATATTCTTTGTGATCGCTGAGTTGTTTTCTGATTTCCCTAAATTGCCTTTCTGTGTTTTCTTGTATATCTCTGAGTATTTTTAAGATTTCTATTTTAAATTCTCTGTCATTTGGCTCCAAGGCTTCCAGTAAGCTAAATCTTTTCTCCATAGATTTTTCCACATCTATTTGTGTTACCTCTCTATCTTTTGTATCCATAATATTCGATTTCCTTTTTCTTATTGGCATCTGAAGGTGGTCTTGTTGATATTCTTAATTAAAATTAATAAAGAATAAAAAGGGAAAAAAAAAGAAAAAAAAATAATAAAAAAATAAAAAATAAAAAACAAAAAAACAAAAAACACTCCACACACACAAAAAGTAATGATGTATTATTTCCCCCTTTTTTCTTTCTTCTCCTTCCCTCCTCTCACCTCTTTAGGTAAATATCGTGATGACCTGTGAATTATATTATGCTAAATGGAACAAAAATTGCCTATAATGGAGGGCCTGATTTGGGGTGAAGAGTTCAAGGTGCAAAAAAGGGAGTAGGGACCTACTAAATGCAAAAAAAAAAAAAAAAAAAAAAAAAAAAAAAAAGGAGGATATCTTAGACAAGCATCAAATGATTTGCTTGTAAGTGATGGTCGACTAAAAGATATAATGAGAGGGATAAGAGGGAAACAGAAAAAAGGAGAGAAAAAATAATATTTAAAGAAGAAAAAAAATAAAAATAAGTAAAAATTTGTTGTATTAAGTGGAGTGAAGACTAAATACAATGGAGACTTTGGGTTGGGAGGAATGCTAGTGAGTTAAAAAGCAATGTAAAAAGTACCCAAAATGCCACAAAAACAAACAAATAAAGGAAAACCAAGAACAAAAGCAGAAAAAAAAAAAAAAAAAAAAAAAAAAGAACAAACAACAAAAACAAAAAAAAACTTTAGTCCCAAATTAAATAATTTGTTCGTAATTGAGGATTAAATGAGAGGAAAAGTAAAAGGAGAAAAGAAGGAACGAATAGAAAGGAAAAAATAAGAAAAAGAGAGAAACAAAGGAAGAAAAAAAGGAAAGGGAGAAAAAACAAAAAGAAAACAAAAGGGGAGAGAGTGAGAGTTAAGGGTTTTGGAGTGTAACCCTAAGGGAGAGTAAGGATGAAGAAAAGAAATAAAATGTAACACTTATGGGTAGTGTAGTTCAAGAAAAGGGTAGCATAAGATGGGCAGAGAATAAATGGACCGATGTGGAGGAAATACAAATAAAGACAATAAGAAAGAAGAGAGAAACACAACAACAAAGAATTAGTGGAACAAGTTATAAAGTCTGTGGATTTTTCTTGATTTTGAGAGGTTAACTTCTTCCTTTTTCTTTTCTCTCCCTCTTCCTGGTCGGTTACTCTGTACCCCAGGTTCTGCCCCTGTGTCACGCTTAGGTAGGGATTTGCAGTTGATGGGATTCTATGGCAATGTCATATAATTGGCTTTAGTCTCACTGGTAGTCAAGGCTTGTTGGCGTTTGTAGAAGAAGATGCACTATTCGCTGCTTGCTATATAGATCTTAATATCTGCCAAGTCCCTCTTGTTAGGTATATCCCTGAATATAGAGGCTCTGTCAATCAGAAGTTGCCCCCGCCCCTTTAGCGAAAGGCAGTGAAAAATATTATGCCTCTTGTCTTGGATCGCTGAACTGGGAGAGATCTTATCTATTAGAGCCCTGTGGGTGCGTAGATTTTGTGGGTTTAGCTAATTTCAGTGATTGGATCCGCAGCTGTGCTCCAGAGAGTATTTCAGGCTGCCTGCGCGCCCCTATCCCAACGCTTGATTGTTAGCTCGAATGGCTGGGTGAGGTGCCCCGTCCACGGAGAGAATCTCCTGACTAGGAAAGACAGGTTTGGCGCCCCTCCTGGACTGCGTCACGGGGCGCGCGCGTGCACGGCTTCTCAGAACACGCCAGTGGTGGCCGGCACTCCCGGGGACGCGGGGCTCGCGCACGCGGCTTCTCAGAGCATGCCGGTGGTGGCCGCTACTCCCCGGGACGGGACGGGGCTCGGGGAGCGGGCGCGCGGCTTCCCAGAGCACGCCGGTGGTGGCCTGCACTCCCCGGGATGCGGCTTGGGGCGCGAGCACGCGGCTTCTCCGAGCACGCCGGTGGTTGCTGGCACTCCCCGGGGCGCGCGGGCGCGCGGCTTCCCAGAGCACGCCGGTGGTGGCCGGCACTCCCCGGGATGCGGCTCGGGGCGCGAGCACGCGGCTTCTCCGAGCACGCCGGTGGTTGCTGGCACTCCCCGGGGCGCGCGGGCGCGCAGCTTCTCAGAGCACGCCGTTGGTTGCTGGCACTCCCTGGGACGTGGGTCGGGGCGCGCACGCGGTTTCTCAGAGCACGCCGGTGGTTGCGGGCACTCCCCGGGACGCGGGGCGCGGGCGCGCGGCTTCTCAGAGCACAGAGCACGCCGGTGGTTGCCGGCACTCCCTGGGACGTGGATGGGGCGCGCCTGTGGCTCCTCAGAGCACAGAGCACGCCGGTGGTTGCCGGCACTCCCTGGGACGTGGCTCGGGGCGCTGGGACGCGGCTCGGGGCGCTGGGACGCGGCTCGGGGCGCGCGCGCGCGCGCCGGGCTTTTCAGAGCACGCCGGTGGTTGCCGGCACTCCCCGGGACGCGGCGGGGGCAGCTGCACGTGTGGGTTTACTCACCCCAGGCGTATTCCCTCCTGGGCAACAGTCCCTCTGCTTTCAGTGTGGATGCTCCGAGGATAAATTTTTCTGCTTCTAGTTGACAAATTTGTTGAGATTTTGGGGAGGTCTGTCGGACGTGCTGCTCACGGCGCCATTTCCGTGACGTCACTCTATTTGCCTTACCTTCTAATAACAAAAGTTCACCAATATTGGGGGACTTGAATTTCTTTTTTATACAATATCTTTATTGAGCAATATCTTCAACAAAATTAATCCTAATGCAAACTCTGAATTATTAATCACAGAGATCTAAAGATGAAAAGACCAAGATAGCAGTGATAACATTTTACCAAGTGATATTTACTTGTATTTATTTTTCTTTACAATTTCATTAAAACCCCTTTATGCTTTCAGAAAGGAAGCTATGTTCTTTTTATTAACAAAATAAAAAGTGTGGCATGAATCATCCATGTAATACATCTCCCTACACAATACGAAATGCAGTACCACATGCAGCATATGCTTAGGAGAAGCACACCAGGATTTCTATCACAGTTATTCGCTGTTGGTGAGTTATCCCTTCACTGAAAAACAAACAAACCAAAGCCACAAAAAGACTACAGATAATAGATTTTTATCAATTAGTGGTGAGGAAATGAATGCAGATTGGGATAAATAAAATGAATTTGATATGTAGATAGATATATCTATTTGAAATACTAGTAACTAAAATGCAAGTGTTCTGTTTCATGTTAGTGCCTAGCAAACTCTCCATTATGACATATTTATTCCCACATCATAATTTTATATTCTGGTGAAAATATAACATGGTATCTCCATAACCTCTGCTGAGTGGTAAAGAACACTTGAGCCATTCAGTCTCACTGATCATTTAGTTACAATATAAGGAACAGGAAAAGAGTAATTTAACAGAGAATAGAGTAACTTTAAATAAACTCAAGCTGTGAACTAAATCACTTAAATAGCAAAAGTGCCCAAATTTTACTTTTTGACTCATTGCCTTGCCCAACATTTGACTTCACAAATTTAAATCTAAAATACCACTGATTAGAAATGCCACCATTACTTCATATTCCACTGACAAATGAAAAACACTGCTAATTTGATTTGACATAACATTTCTTTTTGTATTTTTTTGAAGTGAGAAGCGAGCAGGCAGAGAGACAGACTCCCACACGCTCCCAACACCAGGATCCACCTGGCATGCTCACTAGGGGGCGATGCTCTGCCCATCTGGGGCATTGCAACTTAAGCCATTCTAGCCACCAAGGTGGAGTCCATGGAGCCATCCTCAGCACCTGAGCCAACTTTGCTCCAAAAGAGCCCTGGCTGCAGGAAGGGAAGGGAGAGAGAGAGAAAGGAAAGGTGGAAGGTTGGAGAAGCAGATGGGCACTTCTACTGTGTGCCCTGGCCAGGAGTCGAACCTGGGACTTCCACATGATGGGTCAACGCTCTACCACTGAGGCAGCTGGCCAGGACCTGACATCACATTTTCTTATGACTTACAATTTTTACTTTATACTTATTAAAGGAACCATTTTATATTCAGTTAGCCATAAGTATTTATTTTGAGCATATGTATGAAAGATAAGCAAAATAAATTGGCTAAGGATTTAATTTATTCACATTTAAAATCTCTTTTCAGTTGAGAATACTACTATTCACTTTTTTCAATACAATATAGTCTTTTGCCCTACTGAGAATTTTTTTTTAAAAATATTTCAGAAGGAGATCAGTGTCATCAAAGGAGGACTTTAAACCAGCAATATACAATAGATGTCTGGAACTGGACTGCTTTTGATTTCACCCTCAGCAATAATGACAAACACCCTTGATTCACCCACTTTTTTAAATTTTATTTAGAAAATTAAATTTTACAGGGTGACATTGATCAATAAGAGTACATAGATTTCAGATAAACATTTTTATTACATGTGAACTGTTGATTAGGTTTTACCCATCACTGAAAGCCAAATCATTTTCCATCACCTTATATTTGTTCTTCTTTATACCCTTCCCCCAACCTCTCACCCATTTCCCTCCCTCATGAACCTTTCCCCCTGATAACCACTTCACTTTTATCTATGTCCATGAGTCTCAGTTTTATATCTCAACTATGTGTGTAATCATACAGTTATTAGCTTTTTAAAAATTTACTTATTTCACGCAGTATAAGGTTCATCCATGTTGTCATAAATGTCACTATGCCATCATTCCTTTATGGCTGAGTAGTATTCCATAGTATATATGTACCTCTTCTTTATCCAATCCTATGTCAAGGGACATGTTAGTTGTTTCCATGTTTTGGCCACTGTGAATAATGCTGTGATGTACATGGGGTCTTTATGTATCAATGATTTTGAGTTTTGGGAATAGATACCCAAAAAGAAATTGCTGGGTTATATAATTCTATTCTTAATTTTTTGAGGAACCTCCATACTTTCTTCCATAATGGTTGTACTTATTTGCATTCATAGCAGCAGTGAATAAGGGTTTCTTTTTCTCTACAACATCTCCAACACTTGTTATTACTTCTTGTTGATAATAGCCAAACTAACAGGAATCAAGTGATATCTCATTGTAGTTTTGATTTGCATTTCTCAAATAGCTGGTGAAGATGAATGTGTTTTTATATACCTGTTGGCCATTTGTATGACCTCTTGGGAGAAGTGTCTTTTCAGGTCCTCTTCCCATTTTTTAATTGGATTGTTTGCTTGTTTATTGCTGAGCTTTGTGAGTTCTTTATATATTTTGGATACTAACCCCTTATTGAATCTGTTGTTTGCAAATATCATCTCTCATTTTGTTGCCTGCTTATTTGTTTTGTTGTCAGTTTCTTTTGCTGTGCTGAAGCTTTTTAGTTTGATATAGTCTCATTCATTCATTTGTTTTTACTTTTACTTTCCTTGCCTTTGGGGTCAACTTCATAAATTGTTCTCTATGGCCAAGGTCCATGAGCTTAGTACCTATGTTTTCTTCTATGTAACTTATTGTTTTGGATCTTATATGATATTTAGGCCTTTGCTCCATTTTGAATTAATTTTTGTGCAAGGGGACAAATTGTAGTCAAGTTTCATTCTTTTGCATGTGGCTTTCCAAAATTCTCAGCACTATTTATTGAAAAGAATTTCTTTTCTCTATTGTGTGTTTTTGGCTCCTTTGTCAAAGATGATTTGTCCATACATATGTGGTTTTATTTCTGGGCTCTCGATTCTGTTCCATTGGTCTGTATGTCTGTTTTCTGCCAATATCATATTCTTTTGATAGTTGTGTCTCTATACTATAATTTGAAGTCCGGTTGTATGATACTTCCAGCTTCATTTATTTTCCTCAAGACTGTCTTGGCTATTCAGGGTTTTTTTATGGTTTCATATAAGCCTAGTAATTTTTGTTCTATTTCTTTGAAATATGACATTGAGACTTTAATGAGGATAGCATTAAATTTGTATATTGCTTTGGATAATATGGCCATTTTAACTATGTTGATTCTTCTAATCCATAAGCATGGAATATTTTTCCATTTCATTGTGTCTTTTTCAATTTCTTTCAGTAATTTTCTTTCAGTAGTTTTCAGTGTATAGATCTTTCACAGCCCTTGTTAAGTTTATTGCTAGGTATTTCATTATTTTGTTGCAATTAAGTTCATTTTCTGATTCACCCATTTTTATCTCTTTTCTACAACTACCCAGTTTCTAGGGGATAAAATCATGCATCACAATTGTTTCTGAAATTTTATTCTGAGTGACTGACACTGGCAAGTTATAATACGGGTCATTTTTATTTCTACTGAAGGAAAAGCATTGACAATCAATATTACCAATGGTTATGTTGCATCTAGATAACAGAAATGTAAAAATTATAAAAAGATTTGTCTCCTAGACTTCATTGGGTGTATGGTTATGTTCCAGATAAAAATGGTTGCAGTATGGGGCCCTGGCCGGTTGGCTCAGCGGTAGAGCGTCGGCCTGGCATGTGGGGGACCCGGGTTCGATTCCCGGCCAGGGCACATAGGAGAAGCGCCCATTTGCTTCCCCACCCCCCCCTCCTTCCTCTCTGTCTCTCTCTTCCCCTCCCGCAGCCAAGGCTCCATTGGAGCAAAGATGGCCCGGGCACTGGGGATGGCTCCTTGGCCTTTGCCCCAGGCGCTGGAGTGGCTCTGGTCGCGGCAGAGTGACGCCCCAGGGGCAGAGCATCGCCCCCTGGTGGGCAGAGCGTCGCCCCTGGTGGGC
The DNA here is from genome assembly GCF_036850995.1 of Saccopteryx leptura. NCBI lineage: Eukaryota > Metazoa > Chordata > Mammalia > Chiroptera > Emballonuridae > Saccopteryx > Saccopteryx leptura. The sequence continues at coordinate 53,832,870 of NC_089504.1, forward strand.
GTGCTGGGTGGATCCTGGTCGGGCGCATGCGGGAGTCTGTCTGACTGTCTCTCCTCGTTTCTAGCTTCAGAAAGATACAAAAAAAAAAAAAATGGTTGCAGTATGGAGTGTTAATGTAAAAGCCTCACAAAGTATTTACTCTTTGGCCTGATCTTAATATCCTCAGAATATATCATCCTTAACTGTTTCTTTATTCAATTGTTCTGGGAACATTTAATGATCATCTACTATGTTTTTTGTGAGTCATTGGATGAGATCAAAGTCATAGTCTCTCTCTTTGAAAAGTTCTTATCATAGTCATGGAGAAAGACAATTTTAACAAAAATTACAGCTCAAGAAAAGCACTTTGTCGGAGGTAAATTCAGCTTTATGTCCATGACTTTGAGAAGCATCTAATGCAACCAGTGAAGAAGAGGCCAAAGGATGATTCCTGGATGCAACAAAAACCTTAGCTGTGTCAGAATAAAAACTTTGTTGAAAAAAAACAAAAAACTTTGTTGAACAAAAATGGGAGAAATCAAGGAAGTCTGCTTTTTAGAAAGAAGCATGAGCAATATGAATATGTATAAACGTGGGAACATGGGTAAAAAGCATAGTGAGTTCTAAGTACAGCAGCTTGAGGAGGTTGGAGAGGGAAACTTTTGTGGGGAGTGATGTATGCTATGGCTAGAGAGACAAGCTTCAGGGCCCAGGTCACAAATATTTTCATTCTAGGTCTTGGAGTATAAATTTTACCTGAGTTTCTAAAGGATTTTAAGAAAAACTTAGTTCTATATTTTATAAAACTACACACTTTAAAATCCACTAGACTATCAAAGGGGAATAGAAACAATATTTGGCTAATGTTCCCAAGTTCCTTGACCTCAGCTTCATTCAGTAGTTTACTCTTTTCCAACATATAGATCAAAATGTTGCCTTGTACATAACTATGAGTTTACCTGATTAGAAAACTACAGAACATTTAGATCTGTGAGTGAAAGAAGCATTATCTAGTCTATTGTTTTGCAAACTAACTGGACTAGATTCTTATTTCAAGTAAAATATTGCTTAGAGGCAAATATACTAAAAGGTTAAAAAAAAAAAGCTTGAAATATTGTTGTAGAAGTAGAAAATCCCAAAGCTAGTTGTTTGATAAAGCTCTTGCACCAATTTGAAAATGATTGCTTTGTGTTAATTTTTATTAGTAAGAAATTAACAATCGAAATGGTCAACACAATCAGAGGACATTGGAGTACACATTTCAATGTGTAAATCTCATCTTCAAATCCTGAGCCTGCTCTGCCTTCCTGAGCTATCAGCTCGGGCTTGCTGAAGTTCAAGTCTATATTTGGAATGCAAGTGAAGGAAACTCACAACCTGTTTCTCCTGAAATATGAAGTCCTTGAAATTCTTCCTTTGTACATGCAGAATATATCCACCTTTTTATTGTTTGTTTGCTTGTTTGATTTTGTTGAATCTCCATGGTCTTCAGTCTGATACTCAAATAAACTAGATTTGCTTTGCCATTTCATTTCTTTCCATGGGTGTACTGAAAAAGAATGTTTGCAAGACTAGAGGAAAGGGCTATCAAGTTTGTTTCTTTTTCAAATATAATTTATCTGAAGGTGTCTTATATTTTCATCCTCTCCTCTGTTCACAACTATTTATTCAGTAACATTTTAACAAGGCATAGTCGATTGTGTATGTGTGTGTGTATGTATACAAGAACATATAGGTTTGATTACTGAGGGGGTTCATTGTAGGTGGTATTGATGGTGAGATTAATGAACATTATCTATTTTTTTTCTAAATCACGTAGGAAAATTGTATTAACATGGCTATATTGATATCCCCATTGCAATGGTTCAATTAAATGAGATAGCTCTATCTAGCCCACATTTAATTAATTGGTGTAGACACAACAAACATCTACTCATTTCAATATTAGCAGAAAAGAAATTAAATTTTATGTAGTCAAATAACTTCTAATTTAAAGTAGTTAAATATTAGTATTAAAAGACCATTTGAATATTTTTTTAAAAAGTAAACCCCACTAAAAATTAGTTGGTTTTTGTGAAGTTTGCCCTAGTGCCAAAGGGACTCTTTTAAATATAGTTAGCAAAACAGAATTATGGTTGAAGATAAGCTGGAGGCAAAGAATTAATGAAAAAACTATCATGTTGTAAGACTCAGAAAATTAGGAGCTATAAAATAGCTATAACATTTATAGTATTAAAACTATGTTGAACTTATGAGTTTGGGGATTTCCATAAGTCTTATTATGTCTAGCTTAATGATAACTTTGAAAATCAAGAGGAGAAATAAGAAAATGCATAGTATAAATTTTAATGAAATAATGCTTGTGAGAATATCTAGTTTTGTTATATGTGTGTGGTGGAGACTAATTTTGGTAATCATTCAGCCTTTCAAGCTGAAACGCAAATGAAGACAAACCTTACATACATACATTAGTGAATTTGCATTGTTTATTGAGAAATATACCTGAAGAGTATGATTTTTTTTAATTTAGATACATGTTAAATTTATTAACTCTCCATTTTCAGTCATTTGTTCTTAAAGTTGTATTAATCACCATCCCTTATTATCCCTTAGTGATCATTTCATGGGAAAATGCCTTTTCATAAAGGTATAGACAAATATGTTGGTATTTTAATATTTTCAGGTTTTGAGTATGTTGGTGTTAGACATTAACCTGATTTTCTCCAAGCTCCAACTACACAAAACCAACAGAACTGTTTGTCCAGTTGATGATGTTCAGGAGAACACAGGGGTTTTCTTTTCTGTCCAGAGCTATCATTTCAAGTAACACTGTCAGCTTAAGACACTCCCCCCCCCCCAAAAGAAAAGATTGATAACACTTTCAAATATATTTTCCAATCGCAGTACTGAAATATAACTTAACTGCCATAGTTATGGTATATGTATGAAATAGAACATTATAAAGCTATAAAAAAGTGAAGATACTCTTCAAGATAGATTAATATGTGAAATAAAATAAGATAATGAACAAAGTTTAAACAATCCTGCATGTACTTTTTGAAAGTAAAATAGTTGTGTCTGTTCCTAGAGGCATAAAATTTTCTGAAAAGACTGTGGAGGAATTGGGATCATTGGCTTCCCCAGTCCTGACCCTTGAAGGAGGAAAGGTACTAGGTGATGGGAGTTGAGGGGAACTTCTTACTATGTACACTTTTTCAGCTTTAAAAAAATTTTAACAATATCAATGTGTTATTAATGCAAAGAATCACATGTTAAAATGGTCCATATTTAATGACAAATTGACTTTATGCTTCATTATGCTTTTTGTTTGCCTGAACCCCTTGCCTTTTCTGAGCATTAATGTTATACTTTACTTAGAGAATTCTAACTGCCAAGACATCAAGCAATTTACTGTATATTTAAAATGGAAAGTCTTAGTTGCATTAGGAATGGTGGTATTGTACCAATAGCTGAAAATGACATTGGAAATGATATCAATTAAAGATATTCATCTGAAAATGATTTGAGGAGGTGTCAAAGTCACACAGAAAAAATAAATCAGATCTGTAACAAAATAGAAAAGGGACAGAGCAAAAATTAAAAGCATGAATGTATTGTAAGGAATTGGAGAGCCAGGTATAGACTTGCAAAGGATGGCAAATAACAGTAAACAAAAATGTAGTTCGCATGACCAGGTGGTGGCACAGTGGTAGAGCATTGGACTGGGATCCAGAGGACCCAGGTTTGCGATCCCAAGGTCGTCAGCTTGAGCGTGGGCTCATCTGGTTTGAACAAAAGCTCACCAGCTTGGACCCAAGGTCGCTGGCTTGAGCAAGGGGTTACTCAGTCTGCTGCAGCCCCACAATCAAGGCACATATGAGAAAGCAATCAGTGAACAACTAGGGTGACACAACAAAAAACTGATGATTGATGCTTCTTATCTCTCTCTGTTCCTGCCTGTCTGTCCCTATCTGTTCCTCTCTTTGACTCTCTCTCTGTCTCTGTAAAAAAAAAAAAAAAAAAGTAGATCGGGGTTCATGTATCAAACATCTACTAGGGGCAAACATTTTATGTATTATTACATATATCCCTCATAGCAACTCCTTTGTGGTTATGCATTAAGTTTCCTTTGCTGTTGTATTTCAACAGAAAAGTTGAAGAGCGCTTTTCTACATCATTATACCCAGGTTAAAAAAAAAATTAAACTTAACTCTTCTATTGTCATGAACAAGAGATGATCAAACCTCTGATCCTACCTATTATTGAGTTCAGGGTGCCTATCTGGCATATTTAGCAGGTAGATAATAAGCATTTTTATTTTTTATTGATTTTAATTTATTGTGTTTACATAGATTCTAGGGTCACCCCAAATGCATCCCTTCTTCCCCCTATTCCCCTCAACATCTCCCTTGTCCCCCTCCTCATAGCGCCCTCCCCCCTTCCCTTCAGGTTTACCCCATCCTCTCATCCCCTTTCCCTCTGTCCTCTTTTCCTCTGGTCCCTTTGATCTCTCCTCTGTCTCAGTTCCATTCCTCAGTTCACATTGTTCATTGGATTCCTCAAATGAGTGAGGTCATATGATATTTTTTGTTTTTCTACCTGGCTTATTTCACTTAACATAACAGCTTCCAGGTCCATCCATGTTGTCGCAAAAGGTAAGATTTCCTTCTTTTTCATGGCCCCATAGTATTTCATTGTATATATGTACCACTGCTTTTTAATCCACTCGTCCACTGACGGACACTTGGGAGAAATGCACCCCCATGTATATGGCAGCATTGTTCACAATAGCGAAGATCTGGAAACACCCCAAGATAATAAGCATTTTTAATGAAACAAATGGCATCTTATCTGGGTCCACCTTTTGCTGAACCTCCTTTTCTGATTTTCTATGCCTCAGAATCATTTTTTGAAATTACGGTTCTAACCATGGTGTTCCTGTGCATACAGACCCTTTTACATGTACTAACTTTGTGTTGTGTACTGTTCTAGATGATTTATTTGTCTTTATCTCACTTAAACATCATATTCATTTTTTGAGATAGGTGTTACTGTTAAGGCCAATTAAAAGATAAGGCGGCAAGATATAATTTTACCAATTTCACATGTCTAATGGCAAAGACAGGAGTGGAACTAAATTTTTTTGACTAAATCTTGTCTATTTTCTCTCTGCTGTGCAAGTTTTCTTATTTTGTAAGTTACTAGTTAAAGAACACATACTGTGGGAAAGACACTCACTACACTAGGCACTTTCATATGCAATATCTTGAAATATTTATGACATGTTTTTATTCTAAAGCAGAAAATGCAGGCATTCACTTGATTAATTTGTCTATGTTTACAAAAAAAATAAATAATCAAATCACGTGTGTCTGACCCCAATATTTATTATTTTACCACCTTACTACCATGGTAAAAGCTTATTAAAAGAATAAATGGATGGATACATGTATGAATATCAAAATATCTATTTGTACAAAAATCTTGACCCCAAAGCTCTGTAATCTTCGTAAAGAAGTCTGGAGAACACCAGTGGAGGAAAACCCTGTGATACCTAGAGCTCCCCCAGGCAGCAGGGAAAGAAAGGGATACAGAGGCAGACATGCCCTTCCAGTGTGTTAGACTCAAAAATGTGTTTATCAGAAGAGTCCCTCAGTAGGAGAAGAAAGATACTATGACCAGGGAAAAGTTGGTTTCCTTGAGGCATAGGCCCTTGTGTAAATTTAAATTAATCTTCTCAATTTTTAGGATAATATTTTTTTTCTCTGTAATCCTTTAATTTGAAGGTTGCAGAGATGGGGGCACAAAAAGATACATTTTAAAAGAACTTTGAGTTCATTTTAAATTTGTTCAGCCCATTATACCCAATACAATCCTCTGTTTGAGCAGGGAATCTGCTTTTGGCTGGAGATCCCTTTTTCTTAAAATAAAAAGAAAAGAATACAACACTTCCAGAGAGTATTTAAATATATTCCATATGGGAAGGTCCAAAGTTATCCACAAACTTAGACCCAACAAAGTTGAATGCTTTCTTTAGTCATTGAAAGTGAAATGCAGAAAGTGAATTCCTTTTTCTTTCTTTTCTATAACAAGAAAAACAGAAAATCTGTGAAAACTTTTAAATAAGCATTAGATGTATTATTTATATATTTTATAGTTCCTTAATTCTTCAGTTAGATACCGACATTAAAGAACTTTTGGCATGCGAACACCTTCAAGAGGGCGAAGTACCTAGTGACAGGTAGGTGTCACAACATTGTAGCTTTCATATGCAAATTGCAACTACTGAGCTTGGTTCTTGACAAGATTCACAACCTGAAATGCACACTTAAAAGAAATTAAAATGTTTTAACAATAAAATATGAGAATATTAATCTCCAGTTCATTTTGATGTGACAGAATATAAAATCAGCTTCAATTTCCCTAATGGGGCTATTGTTCCCCCTTTTCCCAATAATGGATTATAATGTCAAATAAATGATCAACATTTTATCAGCCAGGAGTTGAAGCTGCATGTTTCACTTGAGCGCATTTTGAGCTAAGGTAGAAATCTTAGATTGGGTTGAATGGTCATGTTTTTCAGATAGTCATGGACTGTAAGTCAGATGCTTCACTTAGAAAATGATTTATATGAACTGTGAAACAAGTAGACATTGATAAATAAATGTATCTCTTTACGGGAGAATAATGACTAAAAACATGAATATCCACATGAGGCATGGACTCAATTACTACATTCATTCATGTAATCAGGGAAAGTTTTTGATGTATTCTAGTTAGAGACAGTGTAGATACACCAATCTCATGTTTTAACATCTCATAATAATAACAAAGTTAATTATTTTGCATTCAAGCTTTCATCTAAGATTATATAATAGTTTCTGGTCCTTTCTATAATTCAGAAATTAGTATAGTGAGTCAAGGCTCTTATGTCCTGAAGAACAAATTTGGTATCAAGTAATTATTCAAAAGCAAACTTTCTCTTCAGAAATTTAGTCATGGGTTTAGATGAGACACGTGTGGTATCTTAGCTCTATCACTTACTGTGTGACTGTGTGCAATTTACTTGTACTTTTTCAGTATCTCAGCATCATCATGTAAAAAATAAAGAATAATGATAAGACCTACTGTTGGGCAGATAAAATGTATTATGCTCACTTCGTTAAAGTGGCGCTGCCCACGTGGAGGCCGTTGCCCAGGTGATATTAATGTGTCTCTGTGGGCAGGCACAATCCTTGTAGCCTGGGGCTTGGTTTTGGGATTAAGCCTTTCCTACCCATTTTGATGTGGGGTGGTACAATCCCATCATGACTCAGAGAAGTGAGTTTGTATTAGAGACTTCCCTATTTTGTATATTGGATTAAAGGTTGTGAAGCTACACTATAAAATAGGGTCAGAATAGGAGCTTGCTATCTTGGTTCCTGGGATGATTAGCATGAGAGAGCAGAGGGAGCAGAGCAGAGAGCAGAAAGAGGCCATGTGGCCAGGAGAAGCAGCCAAGATGGCGGAGTGTTGAGTGAGAAGCCAGTTTGTGCAGAGTTTGTATCTGGGATAAGGAAGGAGATGGGGAACTGAGGAGAATAAGGCTGGTGAGCTACAAACCTTTGATTCTAGGAAACTCGGATAAGTCAGTGGCTTTGTGAGCACTGAATGTGAGTGGGTTTTGGAGCCCAGTGTATGTTTTTACTTGCCCGCCGAGTGCAAGCTAGGATTAAAGACTATGGCCCACCAGTTTTTGGCTCCATTGTTTCTTTGCCGACTGTCCGAATCCAATGTGAACCTGCATGGGCCGGGCTGCTGTGATGGTAGCCCTGGCCATGGCTTCTGGCTTTACACCTACCTTATAAAATTTATTGTGATGATTAAACATGTTAAACATATGATTGTTTCTGGCACATTGTAGTACTTTAGCCTGCTGGGAACTACCAGTGTTGCATGAAAAAAACTACACAAAACACAAACTGATGTCAAGAGGAAGAGGGGGAGACTTGCCAAGAGAGGCAAAGAAGACCTCCTGAATCTTCCTCTACTTTAGCTTTTATTGATCAGAAACAGAACAAAGGTAACAGGATTACAGGGGAGGGAGATCAGGTGATAAGGGGAAAGAATGACTAATGGACTTTTCCCTGTCATGGAGAAAGGGCTAATGCGGATCAGTGCATCCTTATTTTTTTTGCTAATTAACAAGCACAAAAGAAAGGGCAATCTAGAACTTCTAGGCTAATTTTCTAAATCCAGTTCACATGTATTTCTTTGTGTCTGCACAAAGGTCACTCACACAGTTTCTTGGTGTTTGCATCCAAGAGACATATACTCAGGGCTTTTAAGTAAATATCTCCAATCCAAGTCATAGAGGGCTGAAAGTTAGATGGGTGATTTCCAGCAGCACATAGTAGGTGCTACTATATTTTATTGCCATTTGTTTACCAAATTGCATTTTAGAAGAGAGTAGATTCCTGAGATCAAAGTTCTCTCTGAAAGGTCAAGATTTCAAAATTAAGGTAAAATTTCACAAATTACCTTTTGAGAATAATTCAAACCCACATATCTGTGATTGGTACTTGTAAAGCCAGTAGCCAGACGACCATCACAGCCGCCTGGCCCATACAGGTTTGCATTAAATTCGGACAGACGGTAATGAAACAATGGAGCCAAGAACTGGTGGACCATCATCTTTAATCCTAGCTTGCACCCAGTGGGCAAATAAAAACACACACTGGGCTCTAAAACCCACCCATTCAGTGCTCACAAAGCTACTGACTTATCCGAGTTTCTTAGAATCAATGGTTTCTACCTCACCAGCCTTATTCACCTCTGTTCCCCATCTTCTTCTCTCTGAACAAATTCTGCACAAACTGGCTTCTCCTTCAACACTCCGCCATCTTGGCTGCTTCTCTTGGCCTCCTCCATGTGCCTCTCTCTGCTCTCCTCTCTGCTCTCTCCTCTAAAGCTAATCTCAGGAACCAAGAGAGAACAAGCTCCTGCTGGTCTGTCCCCATTTTATAGTGTAGAAATCAAAACTTTTAATTCAGTATACAAATAAGGAAGTCTCTGATACAAAGTCACTTATCTGAGGCATTATGGGATTCTTCATGAGAGTGCACCACCCTACATCAAAAAGCATGGGAAAGGCTTAGTCCTAAAACCAAGCCCCAGGCTACAAGGATGCTGCCTGCCCACAACCCGCCCCCAACACACATTAATATCACCTGGATGATGGGCTTCCATGTGGGCAGTGCCATCTTTAACAAAATGAGCATAATATATTTTATCTGCCCAGCAGTACTCATTCTTCCATCAAATATTGATATGTAATGAGATATCAATGCATAAATACATATTTCTAATTTATTAATAAATAATTGAAAAAGCCAAAATATTATTATACCACCCTATATGCTACTATTAAATTATTTTTAATATAAAGAAAATTATTTTGGATATAATTCACACCAAAGTTAATAATTAATCAACAAAAATAGAAGTTTCAAGTTGACAAGATAAATCTCCAGTATTTGAAATTCAGAAAATATTTTATTTCAAGTAAACATAGTTTTAATACAAGCCCACATTAAGTTCTAGTTTACATCTGATTCTTTAGGAAACTGACCTTACTGAACACAAAATAAGTTTCAGAAATTCTGCTAAACATTTTTACATATGTCAACTCAATTAATTATCCAAAATACCCTAAAAAACAGACATTACAATTTTGTTATCTTATTGGTAAAGACATCAAAGTTTAGCTAGATTAAGTACTCTCCAAATTTTAAACAGTTTAGTAAATTGAAAATTTTAGCTATGCCACAAACCTGTTTTTTTTCCAAACACATCTTTGCTACTAAGGGAAAGACAAGAGTAGAAAGAAGAGGTTATTATTCTAGTCTAATTACATCCAGTCAGATTTTAGAAAGAGATAATTTGTAATACTTAGAAAAGTAAAATGAGTAAAACATTGTCATTTGAAAGTTAACTTTTTGCTAAATGGGATTAGTTAGCACCTTCAACCAATCGTCATTCATATGCTTAGTTATCTTTGTGTTTGCTGGTAAGAAGAATGCATGAAAAACAGAACTGAGGGAAGATCTTTTTTGTTCTAGAAAACAATAAAAATTCATCACCTTGACAAATATAGCTCTCACTTCCCATGCAGAACAGAATGGCAAAACCAATTGCCTAGAACACGGAAAGAATTCAATTGGGGCGAAGAAAAAGAACTGTAGTGGTACCATCATTCCTATAACCTAGAGCAAGATAGTCAACCAGAGTCTTTCACTGTATTTTAGTGTATCTGGAAGTGCAATATGGTACACTTGTTAACAAACATAAAGTGTTAGTTGTTTGGAAATGAAATGGAAGTGAATCCTGGGGAATTACCGTTAATGAATAGGTGGCAGGGTGTATATGGTGTGTAGGTTTGTTTGATTTAAACTTAATAAAACAAAGTTGATTCAGATACTAGTTAGAACTGAAAATGTACTTATGGACATTGTTATCTAATATTATAGCTTTATAAATGTTGGCTTATAAGTTGTCAAAAATGTGCTGGTTTTATTCTTAAAGAACTTTTTATAGTAATTGTTATAGAAAGATGAATGAAACTTATTGCCTATTGCTGTCAGATTCTGGTGCTAACAGTAGGCAAACACCCTTATAAATTGTATATTTTTTTCTTCATCTATTTGTTTAATTTGTCTTTTTTTTCTTTACTCAAGAATAGTTTTACATAGGTATTTTATGACTTGCAATTAAGTGTTCTTGGGTCATCACTAATAGTGACATTTCTTTTATGCTATGTTCATCTAAGCAACGCAGCTCTGATTATGAAAAGATGGCAAAGAAAATGAAGAAACTACATCTCCACTTTTCTCAAAAATAATTGAAATAAAAAGCAATTGAAAAATTAAAAAGAAATTTGTATGAATATTGACCTCTCTAGTTTGACATTATTTGCCACCATTTTTAAAGGTATTTGCAATGTAATTCTAAGTGCAAACATAGCCAAAATGAACACAAAGTCAATAATTGTTCTGTTTTGACCTTGGTGCACATTTATAAGAATTTTATGAAGCCAGTTCTTGATGTAAGATGTGATTTTCTAATTCTAATAGAATAATGAATAAGGAATCTGAATCTACCAACTTGAGCAGAAGTCAGAAAGAAAAATTAGGTAGTAGGCATTGACCCCAGTGTAGAATTTAGATAATGTTCAAAATAATGTCTAAAATCTATGTTTTCCTTCTCTTTTATGCTACTAAGTCATTTGAAAGTAACATGAAACCTTATCATCTGACCATAGAACTTTAGATTTGAGATGAAAATTCAAATATCACAAAGTTGATCAGTGACAGGACCCACAAAAGGATGTACTCCTTTTTGTGTACAAACTAAGTACCAAGATACATTAATCTCATTTCAGGATGAATGACTAGAATATAAAATGATGGGATCTTTGAAGGAAGTACAATATAAAAGATACAAATACATGTAGTACTCAAAATATAAAGAAAATACAAAGTTAAATAGGATTTGTTTTATAAAGATCATATTTTTCAGATTGCATCATCTCTTTTGTTTACTTAATTAAATTAAAGTAAACTTTGAAAGATAAGAGATGAAATAAGATAACAGAATAAAATTAAAAGGGTTTAGGCTGCTTCTCCAACCATCCCTTTCCCCCTTCTCTCTTTCTTTCCCTCCTACAGCCAGTGGCTCAGTTGGTTCAAGTGTAGCCCTGAGCACTGAGGATAGCTCAGTTGGTCCAAGCACTTTAGCCTCAGGCACTAAAATTAGCTTGGTACTCAAGCATCATCCTCAGGGGGTGTGGCTGGGTGGATCCTGGCCAGAGTGCATATGGGATTCTGCTTCACTATTTCCCCTCCTCTTACTTAAAAAATTAACCTAAATGGGACTGTCAGAAAAGTTCAGAAAGAACAGAAAAATAGATGTAACCTTAGTAAAACTAGAATGACATTACTTGAACTCAAAATTAACATTGAAAAAAATGGAATCAGAGAATAGAATAAGCAAAAAAGTATTCTAAAACACAAAAAATAAAATCAAACAAAACCTAATTATCAGAGAAAAATGAAGTGTAACAGCAGACAACAAAAACAAATATGTAATGCTATTTTTGGTGAAGTCACTAGAACAAATAGACATGAATCCATGGTTAGTTATAATGGGAGAAAACTCTTCTGACTTACAAAATGATGAAACAGCATATGAAATAAGCTCATGGTGAACACAGAACAGATAAACAAGTGATAATATGCCACTATCTAGTGATATATTTGAATTTAAAAATGAATTAAAATGTAAACATCCAATGGAAAAATGGATTAACTGTTTAAAGAGAAATAAAAAGGAGAAACACAACTGTGTTTAGCAGAAAATAATGAGGCAATATGTATAGAATTTAAGCAAAACAAAATGGTAATTTCTAAATATTTTACTTTGAAAGTCAGTTATTCACATTTGACTACAAGATATGCAAAGGATATAACCTATAGAATTAAAAATTTACTTTATTCAAATGAAAAGTGAATACAAATAAAAATACAAATGAAAAGGTTATATGAAAGATCTAGAAAAAATCAAGAAATAAATATAAGTATAAATATGGAACAAAATTTAAATAACATACAATAAAATCATCAGTAATTTCTGGAAAAAAGACATATTTTAAAATAATAATTTAACAATAAAAAAGAAGATAAAACTAATGAGAAACATCAATGTCAGCATTAAATAAAATGGTTTAATTGCCTAATTTTACGTAGGATAAAGTTGAAAAGATCTTTCTTACAATTTATGTTGATAAAAATTGAGAAATTTTAGTCAAATGATTTTTTTTAAACTTATAGGTCTTTACTACTAGAATTTAAAGTAAATTGCATGCCCTCCAGATGAATAAATTAAAAACAAGAAATCAGAGTTTGTGTTGTGCAAATCAGAAAACATAGGAGAAAAGTGAAGTCAATAAATAAATAAATAAATAAATAAACAAACGTATAATGTGAATTAGAATAACCAGTAAAATGACATGGTAGAAGTAAAACTAAGTAAAAGACTAAGAATATTAAATTGGGTCAGAAATAAAATTCAACTATGCAAATTATAAGCAAGTTACTTGAAATAGAGTTGTTTAAGAATCATTTTTTAAAACTACAGACAAAAATATTGGAAAAGGCAAACAAGACCCGTAATTTTCATACCAGAGAAAGATGATAAACTAAAAGCCTGCATCAAGAGTAAATATTTAATATGAGGTCATCAAAGATGTGGAATTCTATATATCTTAAAATATATATGCACACAATTAGAAGGAACATTGTCATTTCTAGGGATTTACACCTTTTTGTCCTATGTTCTTTTAATATAATAAATGGTAGGAATGAGTGTCTGTATATATTCATAATACACGTAAAATAGTGAAAAACTGTTAGTATCATAAATACTCAGTAGTAGAGAATTGGTTACACAGCCATATCTTGGATTAGTCTATAGTTAATTAAAATGTGCAAAAAGTTAACATTTAATGGTACTTTAACATATTTATGACTTATTTTATTTAATAAACAAAGCTATAAGACATACATGGCATGATACATATATCTTTGTGTACTTAAACGTAGGCAACAGGGTATGCTGTGATTGTTCTTTTGGTTCTGGAATAATTGGTGTATTTGTCAGAATTCTTTGGACTGCTGTGACAGAATTCTGAATTGAAAAGGGCTTAACTAAAAATATTATTTAATTGCTCTATCTGAAAAGTCCTGGGATATGTTCTTTTCCTAGCAATGGTGGATCAAGGGATAAAACAATGTGAAAAAAACTTGATTTTTCTCCACGATTCAACTTTGTTTTTGCTGTGTGTGTATGTGTGTGTGTGCTTTCTTTTATGTATAAGTCATAGCCCTGGTAGCTTCAAATTTCTGCTTTCTTATAGTTGAATCCAGAAATAAAGAAAAATGAAAACATTTCATTCCAACAACTTCTACATAAATTACAGGAGTCACTCTACTTGAACCACTAGGTGCTGACCCCACACCCATCAGCTTGGTTGAGGGACCATGTGTTGAGCTGATTGATGAGATTTGAGTAACATATTCTGTCTTTTAAGTAGAGAGTTACATCTGGCTGGATAGCTAGGTTGGTTAAAGTACTGTCTCAAAGCACAGAGGTTGTGTGTTCAATCCCCAGTCAGGGCACACACAGAAACAGATGTTCCTGTCTCTCTCCTGCTCTCTCCTTTTCTCTCTCTAAAATAAATAAAGTAAACATTAAAAAAATAAGTGGAGAGTTAAGCCCCATCTAAAATATATGCATTAAGTGTTGGAAAAAGTTGCCCCCCACTCCAAACTAGGTAGAATTTATGTAAGTAGAAAAGATAGGTAAAAATATACTATACAGAATATACTGTCATAGGTAATTTAATTTTTCCTTGGTGTTTTTTACTGTTTTCCATATATTTTGTTTTGAACCTGTATTAATTTAATAATTTAAAAAATACCTATTATTAAACATATTCACATACATCAGATATTTTTATCTGTTGTCTGCTCCTAGAAATATATCCAAAGGAAACAATTTAAAAGAAAGAGAAATCTTACATGCCAGTAGATATTCATTTCAAAGTATCAATAATTGTAAAACAAAACATTTAAATGTAAAATAAATAATGGTAAAATTAATTTTAGTAAGCGGTTTAATTATTTATTGTGTAGCCACATAGGTAAAGTATTGTAAAAACTAGTATCTGTTTGAAATATATTTGTAATATAGTATATTACTAAATATAACTGAAGGAAAATGTGCACATACTATATTTCTGACTTTGCAAAAATGTTGGAAGAATTATGATAAGTAGACATGTAAAGGCAAGCAAGATTATCATCTTAGAATGACCAAAATTATTTTAAAATATAAACTTATAAACAAAAATGTCAAAAATAATTGAAGACATTCTTTTAGCATTTAAAAATTACTTAAGCTTCAGGCCCTGGCCGGTTTGCTCAGTGGTAGAGCGTCGGCCTGGCGTACAGAAGTCCCGGGTTCGATTCCCAGCCAGGGCACATAGGAGAAGTGCCCATTTGCTTCTCCACCCCTCCCCCTCTCCTTCCTCTCTGTCTCTCTCTTCCCCTCCCACAGCGAGGCTCCATTGGAGCAAAGATGGCCCGGGCACTGGGGATGGCTCCTTGGCCTCTGCCCCAGGCACTAGAGTGGCTCTGGTCGCGACAGAGCAACGCCGGGAGGGGCAGAGCATCACCCCCTGGTGGGCAGAGCGTCGCCCCCTGGTGGGAGTGCCGGGTGGATCCCAGTCGGGCGCATGCGGGAGTCTGTCTGACTGTCTATCCCCATTTCCAGCTTCAGAAAAATACAAAAAAAAAAAAATTACTTAAGCTTCAGAAATGATTAGGCTTTTTGTATATATATTTAGAATTCTGGTTAACAAGCACTGTAATCTCTAATAGTAAAGCCAATAATAATGAAAAATAACCACAATCATTATTCTTTTCTATATGTTAGAATGTTTGGCTTATTCCCTAAAATTTTAATATACTTGAAAAAATAAACACACCCAATTTTAGTTCTCATAAACTCAGAATCATATTTATTTATTAGTTATTTGAAGTCTTTAATGTTAAAATTATTTGTAGAAAGTGCTTTGATCAGCTATTATATTTTTTTCATTCAAAAAATATTTCTAACAACGTTGGTAAATTGGAAATAGCATATACTTATGCTAGACAATATGAGGCTTAAATCAGCCTCTACTATTTACTTTGATATAGTTTTGGACAAGTTTTAAAATTTCTTTACATATCAAGTTCAACATCTGTAGCATAGGGATATTTTCCATCTTACTGGGAATTGTGTATGTTAAATAAGTACTTTATTCAAAAGTGTCTGATAATACAGGAGGATCCATGATGGCTCCTTTGAAATATTAACAGCTTTAGTGGCCAAGCATAAGCAAATACCACACACAGTTATCCTTCTCTGTCATTCTTTACTCATTCAATTAAACTGTACGGAATGGATTGAATTCTTGTCCTTCTGACAATATAGAAATGGCTGAGGAGGGAGATCATTTCTGGGCATAGTCGTATTTCCCAGCTGGGAAAAACTGACAAGGAGTATTAAAGGTCATTCTAGAAGAACAATCCAAATGAGTTCTTACTACCTAAGATGTCCCAAAAGATTCTATAGGAAATGAAACTAAAAATGACAGTAAGAGCAATGGTGTTAATATGTTTCCAAAGTAAAAGGCATATGCATTTTCTAATGTGTATAAAATGGATACCATCTCTGTAAAGTCTAGTCCTCTAGTGGCATCCAGTAAGTGCTTAATAATGGCAAGGATAATGTGATTATTTTTCCTCCTCTGCTTTTCAAGAGCTCTCTGTAGTAAGAGTGCTCTATAATCCCTTAATACTTATAGGTGACTGTGTTAAGTAGCATTACCTGGACTAAAGAAAGACATGCAAGTAAAATCAAGGTCATGGATGGTTGATACTTGTGTTTAGGTATTTTGTCTCACAATTCTGAATTTAGTGAAGCCTCTTGTCACACAATCACCTAGAGAAATAGAAGTAAGCAATTAAAATACTGTTTGCTGCCCTAGGCTTGTTTTGAGTTCATTGTTCAGCATATGAGCTAGTTCAAGAGTTTCATTTTCAGCAGTTCATTTGATTGAACTTGGGACCAATAAAAGCAGGAGGCCAGATAAAGCAGTAGGAAATGGCTGTGGCTTGGGAATATAACTAAAATGGGTAGAGATAGAAGATAATCTCTGAAGTCACAGACACTAGATCGCCTTATTTTTAAATTTTTAGATTGTGGAAAACATGTAAGTTCTAACTTTTGCCCCTCTTTATTACCTGGTCTATTTTAATGAGTTAATTCTCAGGATACGGTGGCTTTAAAAGCACTCTCTTTTCCTTCTTTCTTTTAAGCAGGGTGTTGATAAATTTCTCCTAGATAAATCTTCTGACAATCCTTTATGTTTAGTTTGATATCCAATAAGCATCACGAGTGCCTAATAGTCAGATGTGTCATTTATTAAAAAAAAATATATGTATAAATAAGTTTGATTTGAGAAAATAATGGACTAAGATATGTAGAATCTCACACCACAACGGTTTTTTTTATTTTTTTTTATTTTTTTTTTTATGGCTTAGAAGATCTATAGTTCTAAAAATTTTGGCTAGAAAGGAAATATAGGAAGAATATATATATATAAAAGAAGACTATATATTTCTAATCTCATGTGCTCAGGTCAATTTGTAAGAACAGATATCCCTTAGATAATGCTTTTAATATGATTATTAACTTGGTTTTTTATTTTCTTACAATAATGTGTTTGCAAGTAAGTTATATTATTTTGTTTTAAACTTAAAGGGTGGCTACAGCCAACTATTTAGATGTTCTCAATACTTTACCACTTGATATTCACAACTTGGTAAATTCCCCTCCCGCTCACAGTAAACACAATTGCCTGTGTAACTACAAGTGTTTTGAAAAAATTAGTGTATGGCTTCCAAAGTTAGGTAATAAGAAAATACTGGAGCTTCTATCTTGCTCTTTTTTGAATTACTCACTCTTGGGGAAGCTAGCGTCCATGTAGTAAGGACAATCAAACAGCCCAATGCTGAGGTCTATGTGGCAAAAGATTGAGACACCTTGATAACAGGTAATTGAATGAACAAATTTGGAAGATTATCCTGCAGTCCCAGTCAAGCTTTCAGATGTCTCCCGTACCAGCCAACATCTTGAATGTGACCTTCTGAGAGTATCTAAGACAAAACCATCCAATTAAGCCTTTTGAAATTTCTGACCTGCATAAAATGAAATAAATATTTATTATTTCAAGCCACTAATTTTGAATTACACAGCAATAGAGGAATGCAATTTGTAATAGAAAAATAGGAATTTTACCACCATTTATTTAGAAATTATTTGCAAAGCTACTATGAGAATACCTTCATAAATTCAAGTATCTTCACTTTATTTTGAATATGCCTTTTCCTTTTTTTGTTCTTTCTTTTTTTCTTTTTAAATTTTTATTTATTTATTCATTTTAGAGAGGAGAGAGAGAGAGAGAAGAGGGAGGAGCATGAAGCATCAACTCCCATATGTGCCGTGACCAGGCAAATGCAGGGTTTTGAACTGGTGACCTCAGCATTCCAGGTTGATGCTTTATGCATAGCACCACCACAGGTCAGGCACCATTTCCTTTTTTCTGTCAACCCTTTCCCTAGAAATGTCCTTGCATCCTTTATACTTGTCAAAATTTCACTATCCTCCTAAGCTTCTCCTAAGCTAAATTCCAAATTTCTTCTCCATGTAATCATCTGCTCCTGTTAGAGGCAAGCTCATTCCTAGAGCCCCCACAGTGATTCATTTGTACATATCTTATAAAACATTGTTCATTGTAATGTTTTTTCTTCATGTCTTAACAACAGCCAGGTCAATATTCTTGATACCCTGGGCTATATCTTTATTGGTCTTTTATGTATTTCTGTTACTAAACTTGAGATTGCAATAGTGTAAAAAGTAGACTCTGAGATGGGAATAAGCCAACTAAAGCAGGATTTAAATTCTTACTTACCATCTCAAGAAGTAAGTTGCCTCACCTATGAAACAAAGTACAATATAAGAACAATGCAGTCTAAGAGTTATGACAAAAATGTAATGGTGTAATTTAGAAAAAGCAACTGGTTTGGTATTAGCATATTGTAAGTGCTAAAGAAAATTAAAATATTATGCCATATTAATTTTCTGTTTATGTAGTATACAATAATATCACATATATACTGACTATTTCTTATGTGTCATACTGTGGATTAGGCATTTTATAATGATTATCTTATTTAATTCTTCCACAGACCTCATGCAATATCACCAAAGTGAAGAAATAAGAGCACAGAGAAGTTGGAAAGCTTACATAAAACAGGTAAGTGGCAATCTGGATTAGTAACAGCTGTGCCCAGATGTCAGTTTTTATTTTATTTTATTTTATTTTTTTAGTGAGAGAGAGAAATGGGGACAGAAAGACAAGAAGGGAGATGGATGAGAGGCTTCAACTCTTAGTTGCAGCATGTTAGTTGATCATTGACTACTTTCTCATACATGCCTTGATGGGGATCAGGAGGGACTTCAGCCAGGCCACTGACCACCTTGCTCAAGCCAGTGACCATAGGGTCACATCTATGAGGCCATGCTCAATCTGGCAACCTCGGCCAGTACTTTATCTACTGTGACACCACCTGGTCAGATCCAGAGACCAGTTTTAACCACTGTCACATATTGCCTTGCCTACAGACAAAAGTTGAATATGTGAATTAACTGAACAGATTTAGGAAGTATCATTTACTTGAATATGTTTGACTTTATGAATCATTTCCTTTTTGGATTGCTCACATTAATTAGAAAACAAAGCCAGATGAAAACAACAAATATGAAGACAGGGGCTCTAGATATCTCTTACTAATTTCTATAGTAATAACTCACTTCTCTGTAAATTTAGAACAGCTAGACTCACAGGAAATAAGGATGGTCTTTGATTATTTAGGTAATAAAAAAGTATACAATCAACTTCACTGATGCAACTCATCAAAAGTGGGGGTGAGGAGTGTGCCACAGCATTTAGTGGTGCATGTGACAAAGTTACATCGAAAATCCATTTGTAAAACAATAGATAATAATACCAATCCGATATGAATTATTATGAAGAGAGATTGACAAATCTTTGAAAAGCTTCTCAACACAGTACTAGGTTCACTCTATAAATGTTAATATTATTTCTATGCTGCCAACACGCTTAGGATAGGATAGGTTATACTTCAGTAACAAGAAACTCCAAAAATCTCAGTGGTTTTAAAATAAGAAAGGCTTAATTCTATCTCACACAGAATCCTCCAGTTTGTATGACTCTCTATGTCAGCTATTGTCTATGTGATTGTTTAGTACTGCTGTTTCATATCAACATATGCTTTCAAAATTGCTAAGAGAGGAAAAAAAGGTGGGGGTAATTCAACACAAGCAATTAAATGTTTCTGCCTAGAAGCAACACTTGTCACTTTCACTATCTTTCCATTAGCCAAAGCAAGACATGTGACCATGCTTAACTTACAAGGATCAGACATGTACCATAATTTCAAGTACCATAGGCACAGAAATCCAAACTATATTGTGAGCAGCTTCATCATTATCATATCGTTTTTGTTTTGTTTGTACTTATTTACTCTGTCATTGACTCAAGGTCACAGTAGTTTGGCTCTAGCTAATACTAATTTTAACTCATTTTTAACCATACAGAGGAAAGGCAGTTAATTTGTGTTTGTAATTAAAAGAGGAGTAATTTTCTATCCATTACTTTTGTTTTCATGAATGAAAATTTTCCTGTAGTATGAATGTAAATATGTGTGTGCACACAAGCATGCAATCCTCTCTTGTTGCATAAAGAAAAATGTCATAGTGATGGATGAGTTTCTAGAGTCTGTACTTGCAGTTCCAAGTATTAATAGCTGTCCTTTTAGAGAGATAAAACCTTCAAAGTCATGTTCAGAGATTTTCTTGCCAAGTAGCCATTGAAACCAGTTGGAATATTGTGGTTGTGTTTCTTATACACTGGACCAAATCTTCCCTCTTCTGTTCTGCTATGTCAGAAACAATTCTTTAGCATAGAACTAACTGAAGAAGAAATTTGGCATATGAAGTGGTCACACAATATAAAAAGAAAACATGATCTTCTATAGAGCATAAATTTTCAACTGCAACTTGGTTTCCTTATGGCTTCAGATATGCAGACAGAATGTATGGTAGTGAATTGACATCTTTAGAACAGTATTTCATGGGATCTGTAACATCTTCCTTTACCCCGAAAAGCCATTATATTACATCAGACTAAGCACCAGGTAAAGTATATCATATAAGACATTGGTACATCCTCAACCAGTGCTATGCTCTCTTATCCCCAAAGAAGTATGTTTTCCTTGGCTCTTAAAAAACCAAGCCATTTCTTACCTTTCATTTTGCTTTAACATTTGAATGATGATGCATGACGGGTAAAATGAAGATAAACACAGACACACATTTAGATGTATGAAGTGATTTCAGTTTGTCTGCATTTTATCCAGATAAAACATTGCATTTTATTTAGATTCTTTCTCAAAATAATATAAATGTCTTTAGGAAACCCAAGCAAGTCTTTTTATTTTTAATTCTCATGTAAAAATTATAATAAATAACAATGAGTATATTATATATATGTTGTATATACTTCTATCAAATAACTAACTTATTAAAACACATAATATTATAAAAAAGATCAGAATACTGTGCACTTTATGCATGAATTACTAGTTTCTAAATAATATATAGGCATTAGAAGCAATGTGAAAACTTGATGAATTAAACTCTACTAATAGATATTAATGACAATGCACTGAGAGTTAGTGGTGTTAGTTTTAAAATGTAATGGCATTGAAACAGATTTTTTTTTAAAAAAAGAATATTTTCAACACTCTGGTGTAAAGCTTCTGTGGGGTTATTTGACAGATGTCCTGTGAGTTCCTTCAAAGCAGGGGATAAAAGTATAGTGCTCCAAACAAGATAGTGTGAGCAGAATGGCTTTTGGGCATATGGGTGGGGAGGCTGGCACTTTCTCATTTCAATTAAATGGAATTTTAAATTGTGAATTTGCACTGAGCTGAAAAAAGACAGCCATGTGGAAGTTTGTTTTCATTCTTAAAGTGAATCCTGTTCTGGCCTTGATATACTCATGTAGTGCTCAGAGCTGCTAATGTAGAATCCTCCTATAATGTGAGATGTTGGAACACATATGTTCATGTAGAAAGTTTCTTTCTCAGAAACTGAGGTATGCAGTAGCTCAAATCTATTTGCTTTAACATTGCACAGTTGATGTTCTAAAATACACGAGTTTTCCCATGATGCATGGGAATGAAATATAAATAAATGGTCTTGGCTGATAATTTTGGCTTTAGTGAAGATGGAGCAAGCATAATCTAACAGACCTTTTCCACTAATTATGACTAAAATTCCATTTGAGCACAAAGCAATCAGAAGACTCTATGCAGTGGAGAAAATAAATTGGACTGGCTAGGGATGCTCAAATAGAGAGTGCTTTAAGAAATATATACATAGATCTCCTGGCCTATATCCTGTGCTGGGTACTAAACAGCCCACAATTCAGAAATGTCAGTGAGCACATACCAAAAACAAACAAACAAACAAATAAACAAATAAATAAGAAAGGCCCTAAGAAAAATAAGAAAACTAAACACAAGGAAGTCCTGAAGCAGAGAAACCTTTTGACCATTTCACTACTCTGGAAAATGTTTGGCAGTTTCTTATGAAAATAAAACAAAACAAGATATTTATCACTATAATTCAGTATTGCTACTCCTAGATATTTCCTGTAATGAAAACTGTATACACACCAAAAAACTCAACACTGTGAATGCTAGAGTTGCTTTATCCATAATCAATAAAAACTACCAACAATTTATAGTTTTAAAAAATAAATGATTCTGTGATGTTATTTTTATGTGCTATTATATTTGGCCTTTACCTTTTTATGGATCATTGGTTAGAACTATTACAAATATCTGAAATCTCGTAGGAGATGATTTGATTGCACTGGTATATTAATAAGCAGCATTATTGTAAAAATCAGTGCTCAAATCCATGAAATAAAAATGAAAAAAAAGAGGGAAACTTGAAAATAAGGCATTAGAATTTGACTGAAGTTATAACCCACCTTTTATATTTTGGACATCAATATCACTGTCTAGGACTCTCTTTTAGGATAATGATATAAAAGTAATAGTGCTATAATTTTTTTCTTGTTGTATTTCTTTTTAATAAAGTTTAAGGAATCCAGCAACCTGAAAGACTTTATGGCAAGTGTAGGTTCTTTATCCAGAGCTACAATACTGGTCCATTTAGCCACAATCTGGCATACACATGACTAAAGAGACTCCACTACAAGAAACGTTGTCACAAGGAATTCTCTCCTTTCCAAATAGTGTTTATGTGCTTTCTAAAAGTATCTGCTCACTATTTTATATATAAAGAAATATCATATTTTTTGTTTTCTCAGTGTTGTTACTTGGAACTGGTATCAGGTCTTACTATATCCAGGGGATGGCGTTAGGTCCTGCCAGACATACGCGAAATAACAACTCTCATTGAGTCCCTCAAGGATTTCGCATTGCAAAAAGATAGATTAGCACTTAGAAAAGTTACTGCTATTAAGCAAATGTTTAAATCTATATTACTTATCTTCTTTTCTTAGCATTTAGGAAATAATTTAGTGATATGTAACTGTTGAGCATTTATTTTTAATTCTGTTGTAAAATCAGGGTGGTCCTCTAATTAATAGGATCCTATTAATGAAGAATGGAATGATATCAGGGTGTTGAATAACAAAAACACTGCAATCAAAGACACCTTCCAAAGGTTAAGAGCTTGAAAATGTTACCACTCCTATTAATATTTATCTGGTTAGTTTGTTAAAAACAACCTTCTTACACATGGCAATACATTGCTGTATGCGACAGTGCATTTTTCAACTTTAAAATATAGATCTATTATAACCTGAGATTGAAATCTTTTTAAGCTTTTCAAAGTCAAATATATAACAAGTATAGGTAAAATGCCAGAGGTTTAAAAATTAAAGGCTTAGACCTGAGATTTTTCTATCTTTCCTCAAAATTTCAGTTTGGAACTAGAAATAAATATACTGTTGTTACATTCTTTTAACAAATTATTTTATATGCACAGAAAATGATCATGTTCCAAACGTCTCAGTATTTTAGGGCTTTCCTCTCACTGGAGACTTGCTATGGATAAAGTGAGTTCAATGGAAAGGTAATCCCAGCCAAGGGAATAGAGACAGCGCTGTAGAAATCATTGTATTTATTTGACAAAGTTATTATCCTCTGGTTCCTGTGCAAGGCTATTGAAAACAAATCACTAAATTACAACTACAAATACATTTAAATTAATTTTAAAATAAGCTGTGAAGGATAAAAAGAGATTTCAGATACTTCAACAGCTGGCCAGGATGGGGGTGGGGGAGAAACGGCCTCCTTTACTAAATCTTGTTTTTGATTGCACACACACATCCTATCCATTACATAGATTAAGCCCAATGTCACAGAAGGAAACAGGTACAAAATTCAGGCAAGAAACTTTGTGTCCTGATGTCTAATCCATGGCTGTTTTCACATAAATAATGTCATTTTTTGAGTTATTTCTCAGATAACCATATTTCATTTTATACATTTTTTATATTTATAAAACATAAAATTCTTATTTTTGTAAGGATATCATATGTAGCCATGTGACTCCGTTATCAAAATTTATTTAATTCTACTTCTTTCCCCATTTCATTCAAATAAGACCCCATGTATAGCAAGCCTTACAGTCTCCTGCAACATAGCATAGCTTCCCCACTTTCTTCTGGCTTACGTCCTGCCCATCTCCCTGTATCCACTGTGCTCCAGCCACACTGGCCTCTCCAGTGTTCCTCAAGCTGATAAATATGCCTTGTTTGATGGCCTTTATACTTTTTTTCTTGTTGCCTATATGCTCCGACCAGGGTATCAATACGGTCTTGACTTCCTTTGGATCTCTTCTAAAATGACACCATATCAGAGATTTCCCCAAGAGTCTCCACGAAAGAATGACATATTGATTTTTTTTTTGTATTTTTCTGAAGTTGGAAATGGGGAGGCAGTCAGACTCCCACATGCGCCCGACCGGGATCCACCCAGCATGCTCACCAGGGAGCAATGCTCTGCCCATCTGGGGCGTCACTCTGTTGCAACCAGAGCCATTCTAGTGCCTGAGGCAGAGGCCATAGAGCCATCCTCAGCACCCAGGCCAACTTTGCTCAATGGAGCCTTGGCTGCGGGAGGGGAAGAGAGAGACAGAGAAGAAGGAGAGGGGGAAGGGTGGAGAAGCAGATGAGTACTTCTCTTGTGTGCCCTGGCCAAGAATCGAACCCGGGACTCCTGCATGCCAGGCCGACGCTATACCACTGAGCCAACTGGCCAGGGCTGACACATAGATTTTAGTTTGCTGAAAGCCATATTCTATAGAACTGTAAGATAATCAACATGTATTTCTTAAGCCACTAAGTTTGTGATAATTTGCTATAGAAGCAGTATAAAATTAATACATAGCCAGTAGACTCAGAGCAAAGGACCAAGTGCCAAGTTCTTGAAATTCTATGGGATTTGTTTTTCCTATCATCTGGCATTCATTTGTCTTACAAAACTTTCTAATGTAGTTGGTATCTATCCTTCACTGAGACTGTGTGACCTTATATCAGCAATATAATGATTTGGTAACATATCCTGTGGACTGCAAACAATCGATAACTCTGCAAATACGACTGTGACAGGACTAGAGAGCTGATATAGTTGTTAGGTACAACTGAGAAGGTGTACTGCTGGTCTTACAAGGTAAAATAAAACTCTGATTTTCACTTCTAGCTGGTATAGAAAATAAACAAACAAGCATTCACTAGCAGTGCCTATATAGTAGAGATCAGAGAAATATGTTGAATCACTCAAGAAATAAAACTACAGCTAGAAGAGCAGCTGACTTTAGACTCAGTTGATTCCCTGTCAGAGTAAAACAGAAATACTCTGTATGGCCAGTAGCCATGTCTACCATCACAGCTGCCTGGCCCATGCAGGTTCAAATTTGATTCAGACAGACGGTAATGAAATAATGAATCCAAGAACTGGTGGGCCATTAGCTTTAATCCTAGCTTACATGCAGCAGGCAAGAAATACACACAGTGGGAAAACACTTTCCTTTCAATTCAGGACTCCCAAACCCACTGACTTATCCAAGTTTTCCTAGGTTTGTACAAACTCAAAGGTTTGTACCTCACCAGCCTTATTCATCTCTGTTCCCCAACTCCTTCTCTCTGCACAAACTCTGTACAAACTGGTTTCTCCTTCAGCACTCTTCCATCTTGGCTGCTTCTCCTCTCCTCCACGTGGCCTTTCTCTGCTTTCCTTCAGCCTGGGCTTCTCTGCCCCATTTTATAGTATAGAAATCAAAACCTTTAATCCAATATACAAAGAAGGAAGTCTTTGATACAAAGTCACTTATCTGAGGCATAATGGAATTTCTCAAAAGGGTGGGAAAGGCTTAGTCTTAAAACTAAACCTTAGGCTATAACAACCTTGCCTGCTTACAGCCTGTCCCCCACACCCAATGCAAACTATAAGTGAGTAAACATATATATCATATTTACAAACTTACTTGACCAACATTCCACCCCTTTTGCTCACTTCACAATCTAAAGCACAGGTATTCCTGCACAAGGAAATTAGGCACATTACACAAATTACAACATGACAAATCATACAATTTCAACAATTACAAAGGTACTGTTGTAAAGTATTGTACCCCAGATGCTGAAAAGTACCTTACCTCACTTCTGTGGGTTTATGTAGAGACACCAAGTCCAGATGAATTTTGAAGGGTTTTATTAAAGTAGGAAATTTATTAAATATGCCGGCCGCATGTGGCTGACACGGGGCATTTGCAGACCCAAATCATGTGTGTAAATACATCTCAGGGGCTGCTTATAAACCCTTGATCACATATGGCCTGGGGAGAGCATGACATCATGGCACAAGCTTACAACATTTGTTTAGGGGATACACAAAAACATTAAGACTTTCAAAGTAACACAATCAAAGATATTTACAATCTTTCAGGGTTCATCTTCCTTCCTTTGCCTAGAGCAGTGGCAGTCAACCTGGTCCCTACCGCCCACTAGTGGGCATTCCAGCTTTCATGGTAGGAGGTAGCAGAGCAACCAAAGTATAAGTAAAAAGATTTAACTATACTAAGTTGTTTTATAAAGATTTATTCTGCCAAACTTAGTGAAAATCTGACATAAAGTACTTGGTAGGTAATTATTATTATATGCTTTAACTTGTTGTAACTCTGCCTTATAAATTTTATAAAGTAAAATTACTTCCCTACTTTATAACTCACCATTACTGTGGAACTTGTGGGTGGTTAGAAAGTTTTACTACTAACAGAGATACAAAAGTGGGCGGTAGGTATAAAAAGGTTGACTACCCCTGGCCTAGAGGTATGTTACTCTCAGGATTCCAGGAAGGGGGAGGAACTACAATCAATGCAGGGTGGTATGTAAATGCTGTCTCCCATTGAAAGAGAAAAAGTTTCTTAGTTAACCTTTATTTTAGGTTTAAAACTAAATGACACATTGTTCTTGCAAGCCAGAAACTTCTACACTCTTCTCCCTCCCCTCCCCAGAGAAAAGATGGGACTGGAAAGCTTCACCTTTCCTCCTAGAATATCAATATTAATTTTGCAGCTTTTTGGTACCTTACTAGAGTACATTTCAACAATCTCTGGGCACTTTGCCAAAAGTGCAAAATGTCCTCGGCCTTCTTTCTAGCCATGGGAAAAGCTTCCCGGGGCAAGGGAGTACTTCCAGCAAAGCCACTTCCCACCCCCATCAGGGTACTTCATATTGTCCTAAATCTGTAAGTCCAACCAACAAAGGAGCCAGTACCACTCCGGTCATAGTCCAGGAATCGGTCCATGCACATAGGACCTCAGCCATCCCCCTCATCCCTGCCATCCTGGCAGGTCTTACACTGTCCCAAGGAGGAGTAAATGGCAATGGGAGTCAGAACTTCCATCTCTGCTCCGGAGAACATGATGGCATTCACCCTTGTGTCCCAAAATCGCAGACCTACCAGGGGCATAGTAGCTACTCCTTGCTGCTGGGCTTTCATCTTCTGGAGACTGTGGATCACAACTCCAGCCCAATTCTTTGTATCCTTCAAAGAGGAACTGAAAACATCAACTCCTGCTGCCAGGCTTGAGCCATGGACTGCCACCTTCTTCTCCGCAGGCCTTGCAGCTACAACCTCGGCTCCAGCCTCCCACCACTGCTGGCTCTCCAAAATGAACATCCAAGGCAATCTGCAACTCATGAACATGTGATTCCTTTTTCAGACACTACTCCATTTCCTAGTGAATCTCGTGAACCTGGTCAGCCTCCTTCTCCAGTGCTTGCTTTAGCTCCAGGGTCAGCATTTATTTCTCCCACATTTGCTCCCACTCCTTCCACTGCTCAGTTTGCAGGTCCCAGACAGCCTCTTCCACAGAGCTCTTGGTTTCCTCATGCATAGCTATAAAAGTTAGCCAGTGTAAAGCCAGTAGCCACTGCCACCATCCCAGCAGGCCAGCCCATGCAGGTTTGCATTAGATTCGGACAGTCGGCAAAGAAATGGCGGAGTCGGAGGATGGTGGGCCATCCTATTTAATTCTAGCTTGCACCCAGTGGGCAAGTAAAACACACACTGGGCTCCAAAACCCATTCATTCAGTGCTCACAAAGCTACTGACTTATCCGAGTTTCCTAGAATCAAAGATTTCTAGTTCACCAGACTTATTCACCTCTGTTCCCCATCTCCTTCCTTCACTCTGCACAAACTCTGCACAAACTGGCTTCTCACTCAACACTCCACCATCTTGGCTGCTTCTCATGGCCTCCTCCACTGGGCCTGTCTCCCCTCTCCTCTCTGCTCTAATGATAATCTCAGGAACCGAGAGAGCAAGCTCCTGTTCTGCCCCCATTTTATAGTGTAGATTCATAACCTTTAATCCAATATATGAAATAGGGAAGTTTCTAATACAAAGTCACTTATCTGGGGCATGATGGGATTGTACCACCCCACATCAAAACAGGTGGGAAAGGCTTAATCCTAAAACCAAGCCCCAGGCTACAAGGATCCTGCCTGCCCACAGCCCACAGAGACACACATTAATATCACCTGGGCAATGGCCTCCACGTGGGCAGCGCCATCTTTAACAAAGTGAGCATAATATATTTTATCTGCCCAACAGCCAGCCTACAGCCCCCAAAAGGACAGCCATGGGGAACCATAAC
This sequence comes from Saccopteryx leptura, assembly GCF_036850995.1. NCBI lineage: Eukaryota > Metazoa > Chordata > Mammalia > Chiroptera > Emballonuridae > Saccopteryx > Saccopteryx leptura. The sequence goes on from NC_089504.1 coordinate 53,861,841, forward strand.
AGCAGCCAGTCCTCTACTCCACTGCTCAAAGGTGGTGGTGGGTCCATACTTCTCTGAATGGAATCCTACCAGAGACTACGCCAAATGTAAAGCCAGTAGCCACAGCCACCATCATAGCCACCTGGCCCATGCTGGTTTGAATTTGATTCAGACAGAGGGTAATAAAACAATGGAGCCCAGAACTGGTGAGCCATTAGCTTTAATCCTAGCTTGCACCTGGCAGGCAAGAAATACACACAGTGGGAAAACACTTCCCTTTCCATTCAGGGCTCCTGTGGGTCAAATAAGTTTGCAAATATGATATATATGTTTGTTCACTTATAGTTTGCATTGGATGTGGGGGACAGGCTGTGAGCAGGCAGGGTCTCTATAGCCTAAGGCTTAGTTATAAGACTAAGCTTTTCCCAAACACCCTTGACTGTTGCATGATAGGGGGTGGTGCACTCTTATGAGGAATCTCATTTATGCCTCAGATAAGTGGTTTTGTATCAAAGACTTCCTTGTTTGTATATTATATTAACAGTTTTTATGATTTCTACACTATAAAATGGAGCAGAGTAGCTCATGCTGGAAGACAGCAGAGAAAAGAGAGCAGAGAAGGGCCATGTGGAGGAGAGGTAAAACAGCCAAGATGGTGGAGTGCTGAAGGAGAAGCCAGTTAATGCAGACTTTGTGCAGAGAGAAGGAGATGGGGAACAGAGGAGAATAAGGCTGGTGAGGTAGAACCTTTTAGTCTAGAAGACTCGGATTAGTCAGTAGCTTTGTGAGCATTGAATGAGTTTTGGAGCCCAGTGTGTGTTTATATTTGCCTTCTGGGTGCAAGTTAGGATTAAAGATAATGGCCCACCAGTTCATTGTTCTGTTGTTTTATTAACCTCTGTCCAAATCAAATGCAAACCTGAATGGGCCAGGCAGCTGTGATGGTGGCTGTGGCTACTGACTTAACAGCTCCCAATGCCACTGACTGATCTGAGTTTTCCTAGGATCAAAGGTTTGTACCTCACCAGCCTTATTCACCTCTGTTCCCCATCTCCTTCTCTCTGCACAAACTCTGCACAAATTGGCTTTTCCTTCAGCATTCCACCATCCTGGCTGCTTCTCCTCTCCTCCACGTGGCCTTTCTCGGCTCTCCTTCAGCATGAGCTCCTCTGCCCCATTTTATAGTACAGAAATCAAAACCTTTAATCCAATATACAAAGAAGGAAGTCTCTGATACAAAGTCACTTATCTGAGGCATAATGGAATTTCTCAAAAGGGTGGGAAAGACTTAGTCTTAAAACTAAGCCTTAGGCTATAATGACCTTGCCTGCTTACAGCCTGTCCCCCATACCCAATGAAAACTATAAGTGAGCAAATATATATATATCATATTTACAAACTTACTTTACTAACATACTCATAATGAATTCAGGGCATGAGAACAGCGTTTTATGTAAGTTTTCAACAAAGAACCACCTAATTAAGGGAGATTCTTAATAATTGGTAGATAAAATGATCCATTGTGGTTCTTTTTTTCTGCACCTGGTCTTAATAGTTGCAGTTATTATTTATGATTGTCTTTTTTGTGCCACCCATTCCATATCCCATTTGCTCTCAGCAAGCATCCTATTATATGTGCTTTCTTTCCTGGTAGACTCATCATTTCTTGGTCACTAATTTAGAAGATATATCCTAAACAACATTCTAAAGAACACTATTCTGGACTTGCAAGGAATTGATTCCCAGATGGTGCTGTAACTGAATCTTCAGAAACACATTTCCTGATTTTTTCAGCTCAGCTGCTTCAGACTGATACATAACATGAAAATACTAGTATAACGTGATAATACTAGTTATTTCTGTGAGTATTGCTACACTTCTTTTCTTTTATGTGTGTAGAAGTTCTTAGATAGTGAATTTTTCATCAGAAGCAATCTTGAATAGAATACCATAACAGTGACTATGTTGTTCTCTAAGTCTAAGGATGACAGTTTGCAATAAAAAAAAATGTGGGCAAGTAAGGCAGATATTTATCAATGTCTACTCCAGGGGGAATAAAGTGCTGCCCTCCTGAGAATGAAGAGGTCTGATGTGATCAACTTGTCACCAGGTGCCTGGTTGACCCCCATGAAAATGGTGCCCCATCAGACATTCAATGTGTGTCCCTCCTGTTGGAAGTTTGGGTATTCCACAAAGGCTGTAGCTCAGGGGTTGGGAACCCTGTTGGCTGAGAAAGCCATGAACACCACATATTTTAAAATATAATTCCATTAAAGCTATACAATATTTTTAACACTAAATACAAGTAAATGTGTGCATTGTATATAAGACCGACACTTTTAAAGTATAATAAGTCTCTGAATTCTTTTTAATAACATTGTTATGCTGATGCTAACCAATGATAAATAAAGTACTTCTTACCATTAATGCAACTTCTGGTGCTGCATGTTTTTGCTGATGGCTTTGTAGTATGGTTGATACATGGTGACATTAAGTTTCATGTAGGTGTTGAAACTTCCATCCATTAAACGTGATCATAGGTTGGTCTTAACATTCTTCAGATGTGAAAAAGACTGTTCACATGCATACGTAGAGCAAAACATTGTCAGTACAGCAATACTCACATGCTGCAGTGTGTGGTATGTGACGGGAAGCGCATTCCAAGTTTTGACAATCAGCTGGTCCGTGGGTTGAAGTTCTTTCATTTCTCCCCACTTGTGTTTGCTCGCCAACTCTGCTTGCTGTCATGCAAGTCTTTCCAAATCTTCATTCAGTGACTTGAACTTATTCACCCATATGTCTGAGGCCTTCAGGTCAGCAGCTTATAGTTCAAAATGTCTGGTGGAGACACCGGGGATGTAACTCAAGTCGGCGCTGTCCACTGCACACTTGTGTGGATGGGAAATGAACTTAAAAAGACTACTGTGCTCAAAAAAATTCTCCAAAATACGCTTTGAATGACTGTTGGAGATTAGATGTGAAGCCCGTAATCTGCTGGAGATCAAGATGTTGAGCAGGGTCAGTTGCTGTGCATGCGTCTTTAAAATCTCCCAGTTTTCAAAGTGTAGTAAATGACTTGTTTCAATGTCGGTGATGAAGAGTTCCAGTTTGTTTTCAAATGCAAACACTGCTTGTTGCATTTTCACATTGAGCTGGTTCAGATGTTCAGTCATGTCCACGAGATGGTAGAACTTCAGGAGCCACTCAGTGTTAACTAACTCAAGATGCTCAATGTTTTTCACTTCAAGAAAAGTCTGGATTTTGCTCAGACAAGTGACGAAATGGCTGAGCACCTTTCCTCTTGACAACCAACGCACATTGCTGTGCAGAAGCAGACCAGGATAGGTATTACCAACTTTATTCAGCAGTGTTTTAAACTGGTGATCATTTAAAGCTCGGGCAACAATAAAGTTGACCACCTGAATAACCAGCGACATCACCTCACCAAGCTGCTCACCACACATCTGAGCACAAAGCACCTCCTGATGTAAGATGCAGTGAAAACTTAGGATGGGTCTCTTTTCATGTTCACAAAGAAGTGCTACAAATCCTCTGTTTTTTCCCACCATGCACGGAGCACCATCAGTACACTCTGAAATAAGTTTATCCATTGGTAGATTTTTTTCTTTAGCGAACTCAGTGAAAGACTTGAATAAATCCTTCCCTCTTGTTGTCTCTTTCATAGGCAAAACAGCAAGACTTTCCTCTGGTAGTGTGTCACCGACAGCATACCTTGCAATCATGCTGAACTGGGATAAATGGCTTACATCTGTTGACTCATCCAAAGCGAGAGAAAAGAATGGTGCTGCATTTATGTCCTTCACTTGTGTTGTCTCAATTTGATTTGCCATCATTATGGTACAATCGTGAACAGTTCTTGCTGACAGAGGCATGTCTTTTATTCATTTGATTATCTTGTCTTTGTCCAAAAAGTCGTCAAAAATTTCATTGGCAACATCAAGCATGAATGTTTTGGCATACTCCCCATCTGTGAATGGCTTTTCATTTCTTACAATTGCTAAAGCACCATCAAAGCTAGCCAAATTCCAGTCACCTTGTTGGGTCAAAACACAGAGTTGCTGCTGACTAGCTTGCACTTTGCTCAGTAGCTCTTGACATGTTTTCTTCCTGCTGTCCCCCGCTGGATATTTCAATGCAAATGTATTGTAGTATGGTGTGTGTTGAAGTGCTGCTTTATATCTGACCGTTTCATTGGTGCAATTTTATCATTGCTTATTAGACACACTGCAGAACCTGATTTCTCCACAAAGGTGAATTCCTCTGTCTATTCCTCTGAAAAGTATGGTACTCCTCATATTTTTTTATTTTAGCTGTCTTCTTCATCAATAGGATTTCTGCAATTAGCTAACTGACTACTTGATTAAAAGGAGAGAAGTTTACCTCCTGACCTCACAATGACCCATATATGTTACATATTGTCCAATAAAAATTTGGTGTTGTCCCAGAGGACAGGTGTGATTGGCTCTAGACACCCACAACCATGAACATGAGTGGTAGGAAATGAATGGATTGTAATACATGAGAATGTTTTATATTTTTAACGTTATTATTTTTTTTATTAAAGATTTGTCGAAGATCCAGATGCAGCCACATCTGGCTCTCAAGCCATAAGTTCCTGACCCCTGCTGTAGCTGAAGTGACCACTGTGAGTGAAATTCTGTGTTACATGAGTGACTTCTGGGAGAATCTGGAACATTTCACTGGAGCTGACCATACTTGACTCTCAGGACATAGAGGAAGTAAAGGAAATCTGATGCAAAATAGGGGAGTGGGGTGTCTAGAAGCTGTCCTACATCAGACAGATGAGAGAACAGACATTTGCTAGGGTAACACAGGGCCTGGCATCTGTCATCAGCTTTAAAAGCTTTAAAATGTGGGTTCTGCTTCACTTCTATGCTTCTAAATATCCTAAAATGTGTCTTTTGTAGCCAACACTAAATAGGAAATTGGAATTCTGGAAATATATTTCTGTGTTAAGTGGAAAAATAACAAAATTTTATTAACATCTTTTGCATATTTAATGTACTGTTTTTCCTCATTTGATGCTTCTGTAGAGAAAATAGTATCACAAGAACATAGAGATGATGGATTTAGTCCATTAAATGGATGGCAGTTTTCCTGGTTGATGGCAGGAAAAAAGAGACTATTTTAAGAATATTTTATATTCACAAAAATAGCAAAGAAAGCCACCATTGATGAGTAAGTTGGAGTAATGTTATTAGCTTTTGAGTGAAAACTAGGTTGTCTCAAGGCAAGTATTAACAGGGTGCCACTTTTGGAAGAAATACAAGTCTGATATCCCCCCAAAGTTCTTGAATTTTACTATGTAAGTTTTTGAAGTTTTCTCATGAATAAATTAGAAGATATATTTTAGACATCACACAGAGTCTGAGAAGGGAATTCTTGTAGAAGTGTGTATTAAGGGTGTGTTCTCAGGAGAAGGGAAAAAAAAGAAGCTAGATAGGATGAAAGATAATAACAAGTAAATACATAATCTCTGCAGAGCCAACCTCAGGCCAAACTCACAAGGAACTTGGGAATGCAAATTGAACCACAAAGATGGTTCCAGTTTGAGGTTAATAGGCCAACATTTTGGGCCCCAGTAAACTATTAGTTACAGCATTTTAGAGTCCTTGACAGTGGGAGAGAGCTCTTGTTTGGACAAGAAAAATCATCTTGAGACAAGGACAGCAGCATGATCTTAGCAGTCAAAAAATTCATAGTAGTTTATGCTTGGGTACACCAGCTTGTAAGGAGAATTAAGAAGAACATCATCATGGCATTTATGTTTTACATGATTCATAATGTGTAAAAAACCATACTGACTTCCAGTTTCTGGTTCCCCATAGAAGAAAGTTGGAAGTGAAAACTCTGTCCTAACAATAAGTAAAAATCTTGAACAGATGAAAAAAATCAACAGACCTTCTTGTATTTGTAAAAGAAGGGAGAGCACAAGCTGAACTGCTTCCTCCAAGATTGGAGAAATAGACACATAAACATAGAAAGTTGTAGCTTACTGAAGAAGTGAAGACTCAGGAGCCACGACTGCCATGGGAACCAGTAGTAGGATAAGAAAATATAAATTGTAATCAATGAATTGCTGGAGGCTCAGTGTGGACAATTCTGAGATTTAAAAACCCCAGGTGGACTCATCATATGGGAGCCCACACAAATTGTGAGGTTTACCTCTAGAAATTTTACCAGGTTTCCACAGTAGATATTGGAGAACAATTTCTTTAGGCTTTCTATAAGGGAGATGGAAAAGGACCATTTTGAAATACACCAGAGAACTCTCTTCTTTTTAATAAGACCTGCCCTCAGGGAAAACCAGTTAAACAGAGTCTAAACTGCTGGGGTATTGTTACAGCTTAATTGACCTGGGAATAGGGAAAACCCAACTATAGCTGTCTTTAAGTATTTTTGCCTCATCTGTGCAGGGAGAAAAAAACAACATAAACGCTTGTGAAAATCACAATCTGGAGATTTAGGCTCACGAAATACTGATACCTAATCATAGAAAACTTTCTCTTTCCCTACACATCACTTTTATATTATTACAGGCCTATTTAGAGCAATTCCTTTTACCTGGTATATCCTATCTGGTTATCAAGAAAAATATACAGTGCACACCAAGAGTTTAAAAAAGTACAATTTGAGAAAACAGGGAAAACATCCATACAGGGCATGGCAGGAATGTTGGTATTATCAGATTGGGTATTTAAAGCAGCTATGATTAATGTGCTAAAGGCTCTAATGGAGAGAGTAGACAGCATGGAAAAACAAACGGGCAATGTAAGCAGAGAGATGGAAATCCTAAGAAAGACAAGAAATAATAGATACAAAATATTATAACAGAAATGAATCTCTTGACTGGCTTATAAGTAAATTGGATATGAATGAAGAAAGAATTTTTGAGCTAAAGGACAAATCAATAGAATCTTTAAAAGTCAAAATCAAACAGAAAAATAAAAAAAAATATCTAAGGACTACAAGAGAAAAGGTATAGCATACACATAATGAGAATAACAGAGTAAAAGGAAAGGAACAGAAGTACTTGAAATGATAATGACTGAGAATTTTCCCAAATTAATGTTAAACGCTAAAACCATAGGTTCAGGTACTCAAAGAACACCAAGTAGGATAAATGATACCAAGAAAAAAGAAACAAGCAAACAAAAACTTATACCTAGGTATATCACTTTCAAACTACAGAAAATTAAAACAACAGCAAAAACTTCTGAAAGAAGTTAGAGGGAGAAGAAAACACACTGCTTAAAGAGGAACAAAGACAATTACATTTGAATTTTTCTTAGAAGCAATGCAAGCATGAAGGGAGTGAAGTGAAATATTTAACACATTGAGAAAAAAAAAAACCAACCAACCTAGAACTCTGTATGCTGAAGTTATCATTCAAAATGGAGGGAGAAATAATACTTTCTCAGACAAATTAAAATTGAGGAAATTTATTGCGAGTAGACCTGCCTTGGAAGAAATGTTAAAGAAGTCCTTTAGAAAAAAACTGAATCTATAGATTCAATGTAATTCCAATCAAAATCCCAGGAAGTTATTTTGTATATACCAACAAACTGGTTCTAAAGTTTATTTAGAAAGACAAAGGACAAAGCATAGCCAACACTATATTGAAGGAAAATAAAGTTGGAAGAGTTACACTGCCTGATTTTAAGACTTACTATAAATGTACAATAATCAATATGGTGTGTTGTTAAAGAATAGATAAATAGCTCAAGAGAACAGATAGAGAACCCATAAATAGACATACATAAGTACAGTCAACTGACCTTTGCCAAAGGAGCAAGGGAAAAACAATGAAGAAAGATAGTCTTTAAAAAAATGCTGCTAGAACAACTGCACATCCAGGTGTGTTTTTTAAAAAAATAAATCTAGACATATACCTAGTAATGTCACAAAAATTATTTCAAAATGGATCATAGGCCCATTTATAAAACACTGAACTATAAAACTACAAGATAACATGAGAAAACCTAGATGACCTTGGGTACGTTAATGGCTTTTAAAATCATGCAGGCATTATTCATGAAAGAAATAATTGATGTTATTTAAAATAAAAACTTCTCCATGAAAGATAGTGTCAAAAATATGAGAAGAAAAGACACATCTGTTAAAAGATTGTTATCCAAAACATATTTTCAAAAACTCTTAAACTTCAACAAGAAAAAATACAATCAACCCCATTAAAAAATAAGCCAGAAGATGGCAGTGGAGTAGGCAGACACACAAACTTCCAGCTCATACCACCAAACTGTATTACAAATTAATTTAGGAACAATCAGCATGAAAAACCAACTTTGGATTAAAAGAACAGGTCTCAAAAACTAAGGAGCAAAGAAGAAGCCACACCAAGCCTGGTACGGAGCTCCTCTTCTTCTAGGAGTGAAGTTGGGGTGAAACTGAGAGCCCAGAAGGGCTCTTATTATAAGGAGAAGAGCAGAAAATATCACTCACAGCCACTTTCCTGGGGACCAGGGTACGAGGTGGCTTGTCTTCCAAAAGGAAAGTGGGGAGAGAGAGACAGATGGTGACAGGCAGATGAATGCATGGGATGACCTGAGAAACTGACTCATCCAGTGCAGAGGCAGCCATGGTTGGGGAAAGTGTTGAACCCTCAACAAAGCACAAGCCTAGAGTGGTTCTGGGTAACCCACCTCCAGAAAGCTCTCCAGCTCCAATCAGAGCAAAAAACACAGCTGAAAACAGGACATGGGCAGGAGGGGCAGTAACTCAGGTCTCCATGGAGATCTGAGATACACTTCCCCTTACTGAAATGGAGAAAGCATCCTGCCCCCCAAAAAAGCTAGCAGATCCGGTCTTCAAACTCTCAGGTTACACCCACTGCATTCCTGGATACAGCTTCAAATAAGCCTTCTACTATGATCAGTAAACAGTACTTCCACTGAGTTAAGAAAATTGAAAAAAAAAACAAACAAATCAAGTCTTCAAAGAGGCTTTACTAGGTAAGGAGATTACAGCTGGAAGAATCCTAGAAGTCATAGAGAATAATGGGTAGGCAGAGAAGCATAAGTCATATGCCTCAACATGATAAATCCTCTGATAAAGTCTTGGACAAATCAGAATTAATCAAATTAGCAGATGCAGAGTATAAAATAACAATTTTTAGGATACTTAAAGATCTCAAAGCTACAATGGATAGACTTAATGAACACCTCATTAAAGAAATTGAAAGCATCAAAAAGGACATGAAAATCATAAAGAAGAACCAGAAGGAAATGAAAAACACACTGAATGTGTTTTTCAGAAATGAAGACTACACTGGAAGGAACTAAAATCAGGCTGGATGAAGCAGAGGATTGAATCAGCGACTTAGAGGACAAGATAAGTGAAAGCATGGAAGCAGAGCAGCAAAAAGAAAAGAGACTAAAAAAAATCTGAGGAAAATCTAAGAGAGCTCTGTGTCAATCTAAAGAGAAACAACATCTGCATCTTAAGGGTTTTAGAAGAAGAAGAAAAACAACAAGAGTTAGAGACCTTGTTCAATGAAATCATAGCTGAAAACTTCCCTAAATTGATGCAGGAAAAAGTCACACAAGTTCAAGAAGCACAGAAAATTCCATTAAAAAGAAATCCAAAAAAATCTACACCAAGACACATCAAAATTAATATACTAAAGCTAAGAGATGAAGAGAAAATATTAAAGGCTGCTAGAGAAAAAAAATGCTATCACCACAAAGGAGCCCCCATAAAGATGACATTCAACTTCTCAACAGAAACACTTGAGGCCAGAAGGGAATGGCAAGAAATATTCAAAATAATGCAAAACAAGAGCCTACAACCAAGACTTCTTTATCCAGCAAGGCTATCGTTTAAAATTGAAGGAGAAATACAAAACTTCACAGACAAAAACAAAACAAAACAAACAAACAAAAAAAAAAAAAAACAAAAGGAAGGAATGCATTAGAACCAAACCAATGCTGCAAGAAATGTTAAGGGGCTTATTGTAAACACAACAAAGGGGGAAAAGAATATAGTAAAAGAGGAATATAACTTTAAAGAATAAAATGGCAATAAGCAATTACATATCAATAATAACCTTAAATGTAAATGGATTAAATGCTCTCATCAAAAGACATAGGGTAGCTGAATGGATAAAAACATAGGACCCATACATATGCTGTCTACTGGAGACACACCTCAAAATAAAATATACACATAGACTGAATGTAAAAGGATGGAAAAAAATATTTCATGCAAATGGAAATTAAAAAAAAAAGCTGAGGTAGCAATACTTATAGCTGACAAAATAGACTTTAAAACAAAGACTATAGTAAGGGATAAAGAACGTCACTACATAATGATAAAGGAAGCAATCCAACAGGAAGAGATAACCATTATAAATATTTATGCACCTAATATAGAAGCACCTAAATATATAAGGCAGATTTTAATGGACATAAAGGGAGAGATTAACAGCAATACTATAATAGTAGGGGATTTCAATACCCCACTAACATCAAAAAATAGATCCTCAAGAAAGAAAATTAACAAAGAAACAATAGAATTAAGGGATACACTAGATCAACTGGATTTAATAGATATCTTTAGAATCTTCCAAACTAAAGTAGCAGAATATTTATTCTTTTCAAGTGCTCATGATACATTCTATAGGATAGACCACATATTAGGGCATAAAATGGGTCTCAACAAATTTAAGAAGATTGAAATCATATCAAGCATCTTCTCTGACCACAATGGCATGAAACTAGAAATCAACTACAATAAGAAAACTGAAAAACACTCAAACACTTGGAAACTAAACAGCATGTTACTAAACAATGACTGGGTCAACAATGAGATCAAGTAAGAAATAAAAAATTTCCTTGAAACAAATGAAAATGAGCATACAACAACTCAAAATCTGTGGGACACAGCAAAGCAGTGTTAAGAAGGAATTTTATAGCATTACAGACATACCATAAGAAACTAGAAAAAAGCTCAAAAAAACAACTTAATCTTGCAACTAAAATAACTAGAAAAAGAACAGCAAGTAAAACCTAGAGGAAGTAGAAGGAAGGAAATAATAAAGATCAGAGTAGAAATAAATGACATAGAGACTACAAAAACAATACAGAGAATCAATGAAACCAAGAGCTGGCTCTTTGAAAAGGTAATCAAGATCAATGAACCCTTAGCCAGACTCACCAAGAAAAAAAGAGAGAGGACTCAAATAAATAAAATTAGAAATGAGGGTGGAGAAGTAACAATGGACATAGTAGAAATACAAAGGATTGTAAGAAAATATTATGAAGACTGTATGCCAAAAAATTAGACAACCTAGATGAAATGGACAAATTCCTTGAAAAACACAATCTTTCAAAAATCAATCTGGAAGAATCAGAAAACTTAAATAGACCAATTACAACAAATGAGATCAAAACAGTTATCAAAAAACTCCCAACAAACAAAAGCCCTGGGCCAGATGGCTTCATAGGCGAATTCTACCAAACATTCAAAGAACTAACTCTTATCCTTCTCAAGCTATTTCAAAAAATACAAGAGGAGAGAAAACTTCCAAACTCCTTTTATGAGGCGAGCATAATTCTGATTCCAAAACCAGACAAAACAACACAAAGAAAGAAAACTATAGGCCAATATCCCTGATGAATTTAGATGCTAAAATTCTCACCAAAACATTAGCAAACCAGATCTAGCAATACATGAGAAAAAAATCATACACCATGATCAAGTAGGATTTATTTTGGGGAGGCAAGGCTGGTATAATATTCGCAAATCAATCAATGTGATTCATCACCTAAACAAAAGGAAAGACAAAAAACACATAATAATATCAATAGATGCAGAAAAAGCATCCATTTATGATAAAAACTCTCAGCAAAGTGGGAATACACAGAACATACCTCAACATGATAAAGGCCATCTATGACAGACCCACAGCCAACATCATACTCAATGGGCAAAAGTTAAAAGCAATCCTCTTAAGATCAGGAACAAAGCAGGGGTGCTCCCTTTCATCACTCTTATTCAATATAGTTCTGGAAGTCCTAGCCACAGCAATTAGACAAGAAGAAGAAATAAAAGGCATCCAAACTTGAAAAGAAGACATAAACTATCATTATTTGCTGATGATATGACATTATACCTAGAAAACCCTAAAGTCACAGTAAAAAAACTACTGGACCTGATAAATGAATACAGCAAGGTGGCAGGATATAAAATTAATACTCAGAAATCAGAGGCATTATTATACACCAACAATGATCTGTCAAAGAGAAATTAAGAAAACAATCCCCTTCCCTATTGAAACAAAAAAAATAAAATACCTAGGAGTAAATTTAACCCAGGAGGTTAAAGACTTGTTCTCGGAAAATTATAAAACATTGATATAAGAAATCAAGGAAGTTACCTGACCAGGCAGTGGCTCAGTGGATAGAGAGTTGGACTGGGATGCGGAGAACCCAGGTTCGAGACCCCAAGACCACCAGCTTGATCGCGGGCTCATCTGGTTTGAGCAAAGTTCACCAGCTTGGACCCAAGGGCATGGCTCAAGCAAGGGGTTACTCAGTCTGCTGTAGCCCCACAGTCAAGGCACATATGAGAAAGCAATCAATGAACAACTAAGGTGTTGCAACGAAAAACTAATAATTAATGCTTCTCATCTTTCTCCATTCCTGTCTGTCTGTCCCTATCTATTACTCTCTCTGACTCTTTCCCTGTCTCTGTAAATAAAAAAATAAAAAAAATAAAAAGAAATCAAGGAATATATAAGCAAGTGGAAGCATATATACTGTGTTCATGGCTAGGAAGAATAAACATCATTAAAATGTCCATATTATACAAAATAATTTATAAATGCAATGCAATTCCTATTAAAATACCAAGGACATACTTCGAAGATATAAAACAAATATTCCAAAAATTCATATGGAACCAAAAAAGAACATGAATAGCCTCGGCAATCTTGAAAAAGAAGAATAAAGTGGGTGGTATCACACTTCCGAACATCATGTTATACTACAAGGCCATTGAACTCAAAACAGCTTGGTACTGGTAATAACAGGCATATAGATCAATGGAACAGAACAGAGAACCCAGAAATAAACCCACACCTTTATGAACAATTGGTAGTTGACAAGGGTGGTGATAGCATACAATGGAGTAAAGACAGTCTTTTTAACAAATGGTGTTGGGAAAATTGGTCAACTACCTACAAAAAAATGAAACTAGACCACCAACTCACACCATTCACAGAAATAAACTCAAAATGGATAAAAGGCTTAAATGTAACATGAAACCATAAGCATTTTAGAGGAAACATAGGCAATAAGCCTCCGACATCACTCGCAGCAATATATTTGATGATTTATCTCTATGTGCAAGGGAAATAAAGGACAGAATAAACAAATGGGACTAAATCAAACTAAAAAGCTTTTGCACAGCTAAAGACAATATGAACAAAATAAAAAGGCAAATAACACAATGGTAAAACATATTCGACAATACGTCTGATAGGGGTTAATAACCAAAATTTATAAAGAACTTGTAAAACTCAACACCAGGAAGATAAACAGTCCAATTAAAAAATGTGCAAAAGAGAAGAATAGACACTTCTCCAAAGAGGACATGCAGATGGCCAATAGGCCTATAAAAAAAATGCTCAACATCACTAATCATTAGAGAAATGCAAATTAAAACCACAATGAGATATCACCTCACACCAGTAATAATGGCACTCGCCTGACCAGGTGGTGGCACAGTGCAAGAGCCTCGAACTGGGATGCGGAGGATCCAGTTCGAGGTCGCCAGCTTGTGCGCGGGCTCATCTGGCTTGAGCAAAAAAAGAAAAAGAAAAAAAAAAGCTCACCAACTTGGACCCAAGGTCGCTGGCTCCAGCAAGGGGTTACTTGGTCTGCTGAAGGTGAACAACTAAGATGTCACAAAGAAAAATTGATGATTGATGCTTCTCATCACTCTTTGTTCCTGTCTGTCTGTTCCTATCTATCCCTCTCTCTGACTCTCTCTCTGTCCCTAAAAAAAAAAAAAAATGGCACTCATCAACAAAAGAACACAGAATAAGTGCTGGCAAGGATGTGGATGGAGAAAAGAGAACACTCCTGCACTGCTGGTGGGAATGCAGACTGGCGCAGTCACTGTGGAAAACTGTATGGAGATTCCTCAAAAAATTAAAAATCGAACTGCCTTTTGACCTAGCCATCCCACTTTTAGGAATATACCCCAAGAATACCATAGCACAGTTTGTAAAGGATGAATGCACCCCCATGTTTATGGCAGCATTGTTCACAATAGCCATGATCTGGAAACAGCCCAAATGTCCATCAGTGGACGATTGTATTAAAACATTGTGGTACATATACTCAATGGAATAATATGGGGCTATGAAAGAGAAGGAAATATTATTTTTTTGCAACAACATGGATGGAACTGGAAACTATTATGTTAAGTGAAATAAGCTAGGCAGAGAAAGAAAAATATCATATGACCTCACTCATATGAGGAATCCAACAAACAATGTGAACTAAGAAGTAGAATAGAGACAGGGGAGAAATCAAAGGATCTAGAAAGAAAGCGGACAGAGGGAAAGGGGATGATAGGGTTATAGGATGGGACGAGAGCAGAAAAGCAAATCCTGGAGGGAAGGGAGGAGGGCATTACAGGGAGGGAGACGGGGGGATGTACTGGGGAACATGGGTGACATTAGAATCTATGTAAACATAATAAATTAATAAAAAAATAATTATAGGAAGTTATACCCTTTTACAGAAATATTTATAATATTCAGGCATGATACTTGTTACTAACTGATTAATAATAATTATAGGAAGTTATTCACTTTTTCCCACCCAAATATTATCATGTTATAAACCCAGCAACTTTAGACACTTAATTAACTCTTATTTTATAGCTACTAAACACAGTTTAAGAAAAATATTAAAAAGAGATGTCAACTATGTTTTAAAAAAGTCAAATACCTTAACAGATACTTCACCAAAGAAGAGATGCCAAGACAAATAAGTATATGAAAATAAGCTGAACATAGGTGCTACTATATACCCATTTAAATTGTTAAGATTCAGAAAACTGACAACATCAAATGCTGGTGAGTATGTAGAGCAACAGGAATTCTCACTTAGGGTGGTGAGAATATAAAATGATGCAGCCACCTTGGAAGACAGTCTGGTGGTTTCTTATAAAACTAAACATACTGTGTAGAGAACAGACTGGCTCATCCTGCTGTATTAAGATGTCCTGAACTCTCTTCAACATAATCCTTCCTTGTTCCATTTTGGCAAGAGCTCCCTCTGATTGTGAGCACACAAGGCCTGAGTCATTTATCTCTCTGGCTCAGACCCAATCACAAATTAATCCTGCAGGTCTTGCAAACAGGAGCAGGAGGCCGAGATATCCCTTTCTCCAGTTTTCAACATTTCCTCTTCAAGTCAATTCCAGTGGAAGATGCATGTCCAGAGTATTTACCCCTTCAGATAGGGAAGGTCTGGGACAACTGCCTCACTGCCAGGGACCTGGGAATAACCTCTTTAGAAATGGAAGTCAAGACTCAATTGTAAAATTGAACAATCTCCCATCTGATCAAAATAAAGAACTACACATTTTCAGCAACTTCAAGAAGTTTTTCATTCAGTTGGGTAGCAATATATAAACTATACATCTTAAAACCAAAAGGTACGCATATTTTAAAAAAATTACCACTAAATATATTTTACCTCATAATTTTAGTATTAAAAACTAAACATACTAAAAGTAAACATGTGACCCTGAAATCCTGATTCTTAATATTTACTCAAAGCAGTTGAAAACTTATGTTCAAACAAAAATCTGCACATGGGTGTTTATAGCAGCTTTTTCATAATTGCCAAAACTTGGAGATAACTAATATGTCTTTCAGAAGGTGAATGGATAAATAAACCATGGTACATACATACAAATAATGGATTGTTATTAAGCACTAAAAAGAAATCTACAGTGTTCAGATATGCTGTAGAATTGTGCACTGAAACTTTTATAATTTTGTCAACCAGAGTTACCTCAATATATTCAATAAAAAGGAAAAAAAATGAGTTGTCAAACCATGAAAAGACATAGAGGACCTTAAATGCATATTGCTAAGTGAAAAAAACAATTTAGAAAGGCCACATACCTTAAGGCAGGGGTTGAGAAATTTTTGGCTGAGAGAGCCATGAACACCACATATTTTAAAATGTAATTCGTGAGAGGCATACAATTACCCGTGTATGTTACGCATTATCCAATGAAAATTTGGTGTTGTCCCAGAGGACAGCTGTGATTGGCTCCAGTCACCCGCAACCAGGAACATGAGCGGTAGGAAATGAATAGATTGTAATACATGAGAATGTTTTATATTTTTAACATTATTTTTTTTATTAAAAGATTTGTCTGCGAGCCAGATGCAGCCATCAAAAGAGCCACATCAGGCTGAAGAGCCATAGGTTTCCAACCCCTGCCTTAAGGCTTCAACTATATGACATTCTGGAAAAGCCAAACTGTGGACACAGTAAAAAGATGAGTAGTTTTTAGGCATTGAGTTGGGGATGAACAGACAAAACTCAGAGATTATTAGAGGAAGGAAAATACTCTGTATGAAACTATGATGGATATGTCATTATACGTTTATCAAAACCCACAGAACATCAACAAGAATGAAATATAATGTAAACTATGTAATTTGGGTCATTATAACTACTCTAAACTATGAGATGGCATGGCTTACATTAAAATTTTATTTGTGCCTGTATATTTTGCTCCTGGTTACGGCTTCAAAATAATAAGACCCTTATGATTGCCTGATTCAGTGTTGTCTCCATTTTGAAGAACAATGGAGTTTTTTTTTTCTTTTGTTTTGTTTTCCATCAAAAATTTAAACATATGCTTCCAAACTCATAATCCCCAATAATGGAATATGAGCTGCACTTCTAAGCTTCGAAATTGTTTCTGTTTTGTCATTTACAAAGTCACCCTGGAAAAAAAATCTGTTTTGTTGCCTTCCAAATACTGGCTGGTCATATTAGTTTACTGTGAGATATAAGCAGAGAAAAAATCTTGGTAAAAAGAAATAATAAACAATGTGATTTTCCAGCATATTTTCAGTAACTATTCCTTTTCTACTTCCTTGACTAGCTTAAAATAGGATGAAAGTCCCCCAAAGGGGAGAAAAAAACAATAATATTAAAACCACCCTCATATTTTAAAACAAAGAAAGATGATGTTTTTTATGGATTCTTTTGAAATGTTTAATTTTGAACATTTTAATGACACTGCGTATTTTATTTGGGAAAATGAGAGTATGTTTAAGGAAAAAGAAGCAATCCTTTAAAACCAATACCCTAATATACCACTGACTTCTATCTTAAAAGGGCAACTTTCTTTGTAATGCATTGAAATAAATACATTGCTTGCATTTGAAAAACAAACCTGTGGTAGAAGAAAAAGCTTTTTAATTGATAGATGCTTTTCATCTAGGAAGACCACTGCCCTATGTTAACGATTTTTAACTGTTTTCAACAAAGAAGAGGAAACATGGTTTATCTAAGTCTAGATTTTTATCTTTGGTTCTATCTTGCTTTTTTTCTCAATAGATTCACTTCCTTCCTCTTAACTGGCACTTTGTTATGGTTAACAAGCAAACATAAGTTATCTTTCCAAGAACCACTTCCAATTCTTTACCTTCATACTGTTTTTGTTTGTTTGTTTGTTTTTGACAGAGACAGAGAGAGTCAGAGAGAGAGACAGAAAAGAACAGACAGACATGAAAGGAGATGAGAAGCATCAGCTCATAGTTGCTGCACTTTAGTTGTTCATTGATTGCTTTCTCATATGTGCCTTGATTGGGGTGGGGAGGGTACAGCAGAGCGAGTGACTCCTTGTTCAAGCCAGTGACCTTGGGCTCAAGCCAGTGACCTCTGGGCTCAAGCCAACGACCATGGGGTCATGTCTAAGATCCCTCACTCAAGCCAACAACCCCACGCTCCAGCCGGATGAGCCCTTGCTCAAGCCGGCAACCTCAGGGTTTCAAACCTGGGTCCTCTGAATCCCAGTCTGACAATCTATACACTGTGCTACCACTTGGTCAGGCTCTTCACCTTCATATTGGACATTTCCAAGTAGCATTTCCACTACTGCCCCCAAATCAGAATTTATTGAATATTATCTTTCTTCATCAAACCACCACAAAATTTTATCCTCATAATTTTTACTAATAACAATTGTCACCCACCAGTTATCTAAGATTGAAAATATGGACCACATTTATCTCCACATCTGATTGGTCTCAAACCCTGTTAATCTTTCCATACTCTGTTTTTCAGATTAATTTCTCTATTCCTAATTTCAGAACTTTCTCATTCTTGATTTCTTGCTTTTTCTTGCTCATACTGTACTCTCCTCTCTAAAATATCATCAATCTGCACATGATTATGATATTAAAATTCTGTTTTTTCTTTTTTCTTTTCAAGTTCTCAACCATATTTCATCACCATGTGAGAGGAGTCAGATTTGTATATATATAGTTAGTGCATAATTAGTACATAGTTGTACAAAGCCATGTAGCATTGGAGACAGGTAACTTCTTTAAGGAAAGGGAAGGGAGCTGATGCAGCTTAGTTTTATGCTGGTGCCAAGTATCATCCTATTCTCACAACATCTCTATGCAAGAGATATCTTCATCCCCTCCAGAGTTGAGGAAACTGGGTTTCAGTAAGGTTAAGTGATTTGTAACAACTTTTCTGGCAGCACATCATTCTGCAGGATTTCATGAGATACAAAAAACCTCCATATTGGTTCCTGGGAGTCTGTGGGAAATCTAGGCCTTTCACCTTGTTTTGAAGGGACTTGCCTCTGAGGTCTGACCTCAGATTTCCCTCGTCTGGGCTCCCATCCTTTGGACTCTTTCATCAGCCCGTTCAGCCTCCAATCTGAAGTCAAGTTATACCTGAAGTTATGAGTTCCCCCCTTCCCCGCCCTACTTCTATCAAACGCCCCAGGTCCAGGTCTTTGGCTCCTGGTGACTGACTTGCTCTCTTACCAGCCTCACCTACCCCACAATTAGTTTAGTGATGTCAGCCACCGGGAACTCTTTCTTCACTACTCTCCACTCGAGCACCACTACGTGGGCCGTTTTGAGTTCTGTTTTCCAAAATTGGTCCTTAAAGTTTATGTTATTAAACAATTAAATAAAAATATCTATGATTGGGGCCAAAACATTAATATTTCTTTAAAAGATTTTCCAGGAGATGCTAAGGTTCAGCCTAAGTGGGGAACCATAAAATCCTCAGTTTTACATCCAATTCCTTTTTCAGAAAGTTTTGAGGAACTCCATAATCTAAACTATGGGGAGAAAGCAAATAACTAATTTAGCAATTATAACATATGTGTCCTTACTTAGTTTTCCCACATTATCTTTCACTTCTCTCTAGGGAAAACCTTTTTATCCTCAGGAATGCTAATTTTCTCACTGTCTTTTTATCACTATCATTACTATTACTACTATTTATCACTATTAACTTCTACATGGATTCCACCATTCTTATTTCCTTCTGACCTATTTCCACCCCGGTTTTTAACTCACAATAAAAGCATGTAAATCATGTTTGTATTGTTTAAAATAAATCATCATATCAACCAGTTCTTATTTTACAAATTTTATCCTAATAATAACACCAGTAATAGCTAGTTTAAGTATATCATTTCATTAGACTTTAGAAAAATATACTTTAGATAGAAGAGATATTTATCCATTTTATATATCATAACAAATGAAGATCAGTGAAGTTTTGTGAATTTGCCAAAATCAAACTAACAAGAGTAACTTTTTGACCTAATGCTTTTTTTCTTTTCAATAATATTTATATTTTCACTATCATATCAGTTCTGTGTCATTCCATTTATCTTTTGCTACTAAGAAATGCTCCTCAATCGACAACTTTCCTGACTGGTGTGGGACCAGGAAACTGTGTTTTTCCATGTAACTCATTTAACAAAGTGTTAGCGCAATATAGTGGTTAAAACTTAGGATCATGGAGCCAACTATTCGTGAGTTTGAAGCTCAGCTCTATCGCCTACTTGCCGTATAAACCTGGATAAGTTACTTAATACTGCGACACTTCAGTGTCCTTCTCTCTAATTTGGTGGTCATGATTGTACCTACTTCATAGCTCTGGATTATGAGTGTTTGGTGAGCTAATGCATGAAAAAACATTAACATGGTACCTACCATCTAACAAATGCTATTTTTATTAATATTTACAACAGGCAATGAGATGAGTGGTTCAGAGAATTAAATCTATCTCATACAGACCACTATGATACAAAGGCATTTAGATTTGTAAAACAATAGATGATATATTTATAATTGGAAAAAAAATATATATATAATGATGAAATTTTATTCACTGTAATCAACCAGTGTAGTGATATTATAGGAAGCTTATTTTTTCTTTGTTTGTTTTTGTTAACTTTAAATTTTATTGGAATTTAATGTATTATATTAACTGAGTTAACTGCATTCTCATCATCTATGTCTAGTCAGGCCATATGTGATGGTTAATTTTATGTGTCAACTTGAGTAAGCCATAAGATGCTGAAATATTTGTTCATATGTTATTCTGTGTATGTCTGTGAGGGTCTTTCTAGATGATATTAACATTTGAATCAGTAAGCTGAGTAAAGCAGATTGACCTTTATAATATGGGTGAGCCTCATCCAATCAATTTAAGGTCCTAATAGAACACAAAAATTGAGTAATAAGATGAAACTTTGCCTGCCTGACTGCATGAGTTGGGAGAGGTCTTCTACTGTTTTCATACTGAAACTTAAACTATCAGCTCTCTTGGGTCACCAACTTTCCAACTTGCTGCATATCTTGGAACTTTTCGATCTCTATAATTGTGTGAGCCACTTCATTCCCTTTCTCTCTCTCTCTCTCTCTCTCTCTCTCTCTCTCTCTCTCTCTCCCTCCCTCCTGTTTTATATTACATATAGCCAGTCCTAGGTAGTACTAGAAAGGAATCTATCTATAAGAGAATATCTGATCCAGGGATACGCCTGTCACCTAAGAGGTACTCAATACATTCTGTTGAATGAATGAACAAGAGTGACTTACATATATAAGTACAGATGATGTGTCATGAAAATGTGCACCGAAAACCTGTATAAAATTGTTAACTAGTGTCACCCCCAGTAAAGTCAATAAAAAGGAAAAAAAAATACCTGAGCACCAAGAATAGAGCTACTTTCTAAATCATTAGAACCAAAGACAAACATTGTTTGGGGAATAACAATGCCAAGAATTGCTCAACTCAGCCCATAAAGACTCCCTTTTGAGATTTAGAGTTTTCTTCCCTATGAAGCTAAAGGAGAAAGGAAGTAAGAAAAGAAAGAAGACACTTCCAAACTCTGAAAAGAGTCATTTTCTGCTATGAGTGATTATTTTTCTAAAAGCAACTATTCTTATAGCTCCAACATGAACTTTTATTAGAATGGCTGCCTATGTCAAAATTAATTCTTTTATTTTTTAAATATTTTGTAATTTTATTTAGTATTAGCTTCATTTCATAAATTCTCTATGCTCCAAAACATATAATTTTATAATTCAATAAAACATGGCCTTAAGATTAGCATCTTCCCAAAGTAAGGGATAATTCTTGTAAGTAGCTTGAAATTTCAATACATTATCTCTTTATAAATTTGTATTTCTGAGAGCAGTCCTTTAAGCCATTTTTTGCTCCTACCTCCCAGGGAGGTAATTGGGGTTCCTAAAGTTAAAATAATACCAAAAGAAGTTATTTTGACATTTTCAAGGCAATATTGGGCTAGTCTAATTGAACTATGGAGTTGTGTGTGGCTACTCCCATTAAGTCATGAAGCAATACACAATCCAGATAAAGTAGTTTAGGCAACCTGCCTGCCAGATGCTTCAGGAGCTTAAGTGACTTTGACTTGCCTGAGGAAGTAGAGGGAAAACAGAAACAAAATGGTCACAATTCTACCTCAAAACAGCCAAGAACATTCCATTCATTAGAGGCCAAAGCTTGGGAGGGTTTGTATTTTAGTACTTGTAAAGTGCCTTACAGTGTAAGGTCATTTTTTTTTTTTTTTTGGTGCAGTTGTTCTGTACACTGTGCTTGTTTTAGTTTATGATGCTTCTTTTATCTCTTTTTTTAAAAAATAAACAATTATTTCTTAACATAATAGAGAACATCATTCTAAGAGGTTTTTGTGTTGGTAATGACTTTTCATGTTGGGTCTCTATAAACTTTGCTTGGTGAGCTAAATTCATCTAAATTCATCTGTTTCTTATGTATTAAATGTTATCACTGTCATTTATAGGGCATTTGGTCCTTAAGACTTGATTTCCTTACATTCAAATTACATAATGCCTTTTATTCTTAGATTGATGTTACCTATGAATATCTTCAGAAAGTTGAGAAGTGGTTCTTAACCTTTCCAGGTCCAATGCAAAAAATACTTTAATTAGTGATAGATCATTGAATTCCTTTCAAAGTCTCTTCTAAATTTGTATAAAAACCATGGAAAGGTAGATGGTCTCTTGGATTTCAAAGTAATTTACCACATACCTATTCCCAACCAAGAATAACTAGTGTGTGTGTGTGCGTGTGTGTGTGTGTGTGCGTGAATAGATTTAGTAAAAATAGATTTACAGTTGTGAGAACACAAATGTTTATTCTTTTATTATTATTTATTAATTATTATATTATTTTCTATGCAAACAACTGCAAAGCTATTTTTGTCCCACCTTGTATATATAAATACACATATATAAACACACACACATATATATATAAATACATATATATATATAAACACACATACACATATATATATGTGTGTATGTGTATATATGAATAATGACACATATATGTACATATTAAGAATAGATAACATTGCCCAGCCCTCTTTAGACTTGTTACCACCATGATTCAGTGCTGGCCTGTTGTATATAATTAAAGTGTCCTATGTGTATTATAGAAAGTGTTTCTAAAGATGAGGTGGGGAAAGAGGGTTGTCTTTCCTTTAATTTTTCTCTTCATGCTGGCCAAAATATTGTCACCTTGCCTGAAGCTTTTGCCAGGAGGCAGGTGCTGAGAATGATAGAGCAACAAGATAGAACCCACTGAGATTTTTACATAAGAGAGAAAATATATTTAAATTATTATAATAAACCAGATCCCTGTTGGTTTATCCTATATTTTATCTTGATCACTCCAGCTGAATATGGACTGGGTTATCTCTTCCTAGACCCATTATAAGAGAATGAAGATGTTCTACTTACTATTATGTTCAGTCTATAACCAATGTTTTAATCTCTGCCACTATCCTAGGTGTATGCTTTTCTTTTTAGATTACTTCAATATGTACTGATTACAGGTAGAAGAATAGGAACACTATTTCAAAAAGAAATCCTTAGTTTTGATTCTTTGCTGACATTCTGTCTCTATAACATCATTTCTAGCCCTATTAAAAGTTCTTATTATATAATTAAACAAGCTCCTCCTTTATGGTGCTTATAGTGTCATAGTAAGTCTACATTATAAAATCTATCATGATTAGTTGTATGCTGATTCATAAGTATATAGTCATTATATATTAAGAAACTAAATAAAATCTATAAGGTTTTTCATTGTTAGATCCTTAAAAAGCAGCAACCTCCTTCTACCATAATAAATTTGGCCTAATTTTGGTAAATCAGCATACCTGATTGGCCAATGGCTTGATTCTGCCATATTTGGATAATAAATAAAAGAGTTTCTTTCTTACTCATTTAATTTTTTTCTCAAAATATACATATTGACATACTAAAGTGATTTCAGTAGGTGAAATGTTAAACTACATGTCAGGTAATAAATAGACAAGAAAGTGTATTGGGAACCTTAACACAGTGACATAGTATGAGGGATGAAGTATACAGAACTAAAAATCAATTATGCAAATTCATAAAATCTGATGTAACTTTTCTTTTGACCACCCAATGTGCACAAAATCCCAAGAGCACAAAATCCTCATAATGATCACTATCAAAGCATAAGAATTAAAATGCCTTTTTCTAAACATGGACTAACTTTTAACTAGACTAAGATTTGTAAATTAGATACTGAGATAAGGAAAAGATGCTAATATTTTCAGTATAAACCTGGAATGTTGAATTTGCATTTCTATTTAAAAATTTTAAAATTACATAATTTGTTTTATTCCATAACTGTTTTTATCATTAAAAACATCTGTTTTACTATCAACAGTTGTCTGACTTTATCAGCTATCTTTTTTTTTAATTTTTTTTTATTTTCCAAGTGAGAGGGGAGATAAAGAGACGGAATCCCACATCTGTCCTGACCAAGATCCACCTAACAATCCCTGTCTAGGGCTGATGCTCTGTCCATCTGGGATGATGCTCGCAACTTAGCTATTTTTTAGTGCCTGAGGCAAAGGCTCCACAGAGCCATCCTCAGTGCCCAGGGCCAATACACTCAAACCAATGGAACCATGACTGCTAGAGGAGAAGAAAGAGAGAAAGAAGGGTAAGGGGAAAGGATAGAAAAGCAGATGGTCACTTCTGTGTGCCCGAACCGGGAATCAAACTTGGGACATCCACACACTTAGCTGACGTTCTACCTCTACCACTAAGTCAAAGGGCTAGAGTGAGTTGTCAGCTATCTTGATTTAAATTTTAACTTGTTTATTATTCATGATGACGAAGATGAGGATAAAAAGAAGTGAAGTCTCAAAACATACTGAGGTCAACACAGGATGTACCTTTGCATGGCCTGGTAAAAACACAACCACAAAAACATTTAGATATACCTCTGGCATGTAGTTGAAACTATAGGTTGTCTGGGTTTTTTGATCTGGAAGCTACAGGCTGAGAATTAGGCATCGGTAGTATAACAGAGGTAGAGTATTCCACAAGAGTAGGAAGACTAGAGTCAACCTTTATGCTTGACCTTTGGAACTAGAACAAGTCTTTTCCATTAAGGAAGTAACCTAAATAGGTTTTTTCCATGCTAGCCAATGTTATTATTTAACAGAAAGTTTTGGAACTTTAGAAGGTAAGCAAATAAAATCACAACTCCAGAGAGAGGAAATGATTTACTGACCATATTGCTCATCTTCAAGATCACTTTAATGTAAAAGCCAGTATACAAAGACACTGAAAAAAGTGGCAAGAGAGGGAATAACAAGTAGAGGTATAGAAAGAAAAACTAGACCAGAAGGAGAGAACATAATACATATAGAAGGGAAAGGAAAGGGGAGAGAAAATACCCCGTAGATAATATATTACTATGATATATATATATATATATATATATATATATATATATATATATATATATATATCTGTGTGTGTGATGTGTGTGTATCTGTATGTATATATGTATATGTGTGTGTGTATATATATATATATATATATATACACACACACACAGTTCTACTTACAGACAGATTTTTTTCAAATGGCCTGTGAAATTCAAATTCTCATTATTCAGTGGTTATGTTTGAAATTAAAAATTTATGTATGCAGAGGGCTGACCTAGTTACATTTGGTTATGTAGATTGTTGACTGCATGAGAGGTGGTTGCCACTAACTTTTTGCATTGTGGTAAGGTCAATATATTTATATATTTATATGATATATGTGTTTGTGTCAAATTTAGTTAAGAAATTGTAATTCCAAAACATACGAAAAAATTCTTATTAATGCATTAAACAAATATGTTCTTAGAATATGAATTTAATTCAGGTGGATTTAATTTATAAAACAATCTAAAATATTTAAAAACATATACATTTAGAATATTCAATAAAATAAATGAATAAATTAAACCCACAAAAATATGAAACATAGTCAGACATAAGCAAAAAGTATAAGTACGTATGTCAGAAATTAGAAATTCTGAAAATAATTATATATACATATTTGATTGAATTGTTAAAATAATATTAAAAGTACAATTTTTGATTCACAAAGACAAATTTAAAAATTAGATAATATATTAAATGTAATCAAATATAGAGAGATAAGGCAATACAGGCCTGACCAGGAGGTGGTGCAGTGGATAAGGTGTCAGACTGGGATGCAAAGGACCCAGGTTGGAAACCCCGAGGTTGCAAGCATGAGCATGGGCTCATGTGGTTTGAGCAAGGCTTACCAGCTTGAGCCCAAGGTCGCTGGCTTCAGTAAGGGTTCACTCAGTCTGTTGTAGCCTCCCGGTCAAGGCACATATGAGAAAGCAATCAATGAACAACTAAGGTGTCACAACAAAAAACTGATGATTGATGCTTCTCATCTCTCTCCGTTCCTGACTGTCTGTCCCTATCTGTCCCTCTCTCTGTCTCTGTAAAATAAATAAATAAATAAAAATATATAAAATAATAGAGATAAAAGTTGACAAGTTTTAAAATGCACGGTATAAATTGGGATTCCAAAAGAAAATAATATAGGACATGATAAAGGAGAATATTTTTTAAATATTAGAATTTAATTTTCTAGAATTAAAAAATACTTAAGTACAAATTTCAAAAGCAGACATTTAAAATATAATCAAATCAGGAGTTTAGAAATATACTTACATGTATAAACTTAATAATTTTTCAATATAGATGCCAAGGTAATTCTATAAAAAAAAAGAGTCTTTTCAACAATTGGTACTGGAACATCACAATATATATCATTGAAAAAGATAAACCTTCATCCTTACCTAACACTGAATAAAAATATTAACTTGCAATGAATCATAGCCATAATCATAAAAAATAAAATTAAAACAATTTTAAAACAAAAAATTGGCACTATCTTTTTCCTTTTCAAACCATTGAGCTTAGATTGCATTAAAAATTGATTAAAACCTCATCAATGCATTATAGTTGGTTGAAATTTTAGACTCATATTTTACATTAAATATATACAAGAAGTTATCACTTCTTTCTCAATCAATATTTTATTAAGTATAAGAATTATGTAATTGAAAGACAATATAAAAGAATTGGTGAAAAGTTTAAAATTATTCTAAAGCTTTAAAATTCTATAAACGGAAGTAGAAACAATTTATATGGTAAATAATTAATGAAAGAATAAATAATTACTAAAATAATTAATTTGAAAAAGAGTTACAAAAACATCTTTGGAAATTGCAGATTTTACTAAGTAACAGCTGGGGAAGGATCATGGTGAGCAAAACATTTTGAATTCCTCATTTTTCCTGTGAAAAACTTAGGATATAACTTTACATTTAAATCATTCATAATCATAAAACCATTGCATGATAATGGATAAAATTTATAAACACACGTAAAAGTAAAATAGAATTAATATTTTTGGAAGGCTAAGATAATCAAAGAAAAAACAAAGGAATCAACAAGAAGTCATTAAAAAATAAAGGCATGGAGAAATATGATCGAACTTGTCAGTTATGATAATAGACATAATTGGTTTAAACTTATCTACTAAAACAGAAAGTCTTGCCATTGTCCTACAACACAAAATCTAATTACATGCTGATTACTATAGATACCTTAGAAAAGGAGGTTGAAAATAAAAAACTAGGCAAAAAAAGTTAAAAAATGAAAGGCTAGGCAAATTATATTGGATAAAAGTAAAAAATGCAAAAATAGAATATTAATATTAATTGAAGTTAAGGCAAAATACCCTCAAATAGTTTAGGTATCATCATATATTGATAAAACCTACAATTCATAATAGTTTTTTATGTTAGAGATCACACTATTTTTCCATAGTGACATTACAATAATATGCAAGTTTGAAAAACTTTGCTTTTACTGAAATAATATTCTAATAAATGAGATAAAATAAAATTAATAATAAATATATACTTATTATGTTCTAAGATTGATAATTTCTATAAGAAGACATAAAACATGAATGAAAGGTAAAATGGTGGAGATACAGAATTAAGAAAGATATTGGTATGTCCTCTCTGACAAATGAACTGTTTGCTGAGAACTAAATCAGGTGAAGAAGCTAATTGTGTGAAGATTAAGAAAGAATCTTCCCAGTGGAGAGATTACAAAGTGAGAACATCTTGACATCAATGCAGAGGGAGTAAAGCAGAGAGTGCTAAAGGGTGAGTGAGGCAAGATAGATAAACAGGTACCAGGTATAGGCCAGGCTATCACCAAACATTTGGCTGTATACTAAATGTAATGAAAAACTGGAGGTGTTTGGTAGGTAAAATGTAAAAAAAAAAAAAAAAAAGGGGTATAAAATAAGGAAAACTAGGATATATCTGAAAATTTTGCAGAGATGCTGGAAGGAGATAATGGTGAATATAGAAAGCAGATACAAAATATATATATAGTGTATATATAGTGTATATATATATATATGTAATGGTCCTAATGCTATATGTAATGTAATATATGTTATATATATATATATGTCTGTGTAATTAAAAATATATATATGCTATATATATGTAATGGTCCTAATGCTATAAACTATCAAAAAGTACTCCCATTACATGACTGTTTATCTACTTATTTATTTATTCTGAAATGTAAAGCTCTTTTAATTAAAGTATAGTTGACATACAATATTATATTAGTTTCAGGTGTACAATGTAGTGATTTGACATTTATAGACTTTATAAAGTGATTACCAGGGGAAGTCTACTCACCGTCACCTTACTCAGTTATTGCAATATTGACGGTATTCTCTATGCTGTACATTACTTATGTGACTTAGTTTGTACATAAGCTTGTACTTTTCATCCCCCTTTACCATTTTGCCCATCCCGTTTGTCTAACCCTCTGAGAAA
Organism: Saccopteryx leptura; assembly: GCF_036850995.1. Lineage (NCBI taxonomy): Eukaryota > Metazoa > Chordata > Mammalia > Chiroptera > Emballonuridae > Saccopteryx > Saccopteryx leptura. Next base: position 53,890,694 of record NC_089504.1, read on the forward strand.
CATCAGTTTGTACTCTCTATGAGTCTGTTTGTTTTGTTTGTTCATTAGATTAAGATTTTAGATTCCACATTTAAGTAAAATGATATTTGACCCAGAGGGTATTATGCTAAATCATGTAAGTAAGAGAAGACAAATATGTGGCTTCTTATTAATAGTAGCAACAAAAATACATTAGATAAAATTTTGGAAAATCTATTCTTAGAAAATCGAAACATTTAAAGATTTATTTCCTGGTCTTGTAACATTTCTTTTTTGTTTGTTTATTTTTTACATTTTATTAAAAATTGGAATGACACAGGTGTATATAATTATTTAGGTTTCAAGTGTATGGTTCTATGCTACATCATCCATATATTTGCATTGTGTGCCTACCACCCAAAGTCAAATATCCGTCCACCACCATACACCAAACCTCTTCACACTATTCTCTCACTCTCTTTCCTTTTGGTAACCATTATACTTTTTCTTTGTCTATGAATTTTTGTTTGTTTGTCTTATTTGTTTATTTGTTGTTTTCTGTTGTATATTCCCCATGAGTGAAATAATTTCTTTCTTTTTTTTTTTTTTACTTTTTCTCTCTGACTTATATCACTTAGGATAATATTTTCAAGAATGGTTTAGTTTTTTGCAAATGGCAGTATTTCATCTTTCTTACAGCTGAGTAACAGTCCATTGTGTATATGTATTGCATCTTCTTTATCCAATCATCTATTGAGGGACACTTTGGGTTGTTTCCATATCTTGACCACTGTAAGTAATGCTGCAGTGAACATAGCAGTGCATATTGTAACATTCCTTACTTTCATCAGCTGTAACTCAATTTGATGTTGTCTTCATTCTCTAACCCATGCTGAGAGAGCAGCCTCTCCCAGGAATATTGCCAGTCTCATCATAGAGGAAGCCAAAGATTGTAGTAGATTTAAAAAAAAAAGTAATTTATAATATTTCTAAAAGTTATGATAAGCTTGTATTTAAAAATCATATTTCTCTTAGCAGGGGAAATATTTAAACAATTTTATTATTATTATTATTATTATTATTATTATTATCTTATTATGCTATTATTTAGTACACTGACAAATTAAAAATAGCACTTAAAGGTACCAGAGTGAAGGGCTAATTTCACTATGGTACATCATAAAATGTTTTAAAAAATAGTATTTGAAGAAATAAATTATAATAAACATAGTATTAGGTTTATATTATTATTTAGTTAAATAAAAATAACTCATTAAGGTATTGTACATATTCACTTGATTGTAAAAAATGCATATACCATACATATACCACACCTACACACAAGTCATTATAAGTCCTGATTAAAGAATATATGCCAACAAGCCAGTAATTGCTTTTTCTTTATGGTAAGTTTATCGATGGTATTTATATAGTTCTTTTTATCACTTTATATTTCCTAAATATTTACAAAGAATGCATCTATAAATTTAGAAGTGAGTAAAAAACACAACGTTAACAGATTTTAGATAAAAGAAATGTGAGCTGGAATTTGGAAAAATGAGCCAGTATATGAAGATCAATAACTGTACTAGGAAAAAAATACATTTTATATGACCTATGTAAAATTTTAAATGGGTTGGAGCTCATTTCAATGTATCTTTGAAGGTAAAATGTTGAAGCAGTGTTTTAACATTTTCTCCCATGACACTGATAATGATCTCACAAAGTTGTTTATAATCATTTTATTGCATTCATCAGCTGAGACTAATTATAACTCAGATGAAAATTATCCTTGCAGAGTGCATTCTAAATATTAATAAACATAAATAATGCAAGTTTACTATTAAAGCAATTCAAAATAACAAACAGAATCCACAGGGAGTTTCTTAAAATTAATCTGGTTCCACATAAATTCTGTCTTAAAATGTTCAAAGCAACAATATTCCATATCACAGGATATATTAACTTTCTCCTTTCTTTTTTTTTTCTGTTTTCTAATTTTATAGGACAAAATAGTAGTTGTGGTTGGCGGGTCAGGAAGACTTTAGCGGTAAATTCTAATAAGGAAAATAGAACTAATTTAAATACGAATTGGCTAATGAAAACTAAGAACTAGCTGCTGTTGATGCTGCTTTTCTAAAATTCTGTTATATTAAAATGTTATTCTTACCCTTTTATTTCTTGGATGGTTAAAAATGAACAGTTATTAGGGTTATTAAACATATTTGTAACTTCAACTATCTATTTAAAATGAATGGGGTTCAAAATTCAGATAAATGGGCCCATGTTTGTACAGTATTTAAAACTTGTACCTTTAACAGCATTTTCTATTAAATTTTAAGGCAGTTTTTTAAATTGTTTTGGAGTTCAAAATACTGTATCATACAATCAAAGTGATTGGCTTTATGACCTTGAGCAAATTAATTAACATTTTAGAATTGCCATCTGATAATTAATTGATGATAAGTATTTCTCCCTCACAAATTTGTGCTTAGCATGAAATGAGATATGATGTGTAAAACACAGAACACAAACTGTATTTATGTCTGTTCTCATTACTACCGTTATAGTTTCCTTTCTGGCTTTGTATGCCACTAGAGTTTATTGCCATTACTTTCTGTGTTATAGGAATCATTGAATTTGAAGACACATGTTGCTACCAGTTCCAACATTTTCACTTCCTATGTGATTTAACATTTCTCTGCATTATTCTTTTGATTTATGAAACAGTATTAGCAACACATGATGTGACACATTGTCATATACAGCTGCTCCAAATATCCTGGAAAGGATTAAATAAATGAAAATACTTGTAAACTCTAAAATGTTGTTTAAAAGATAACTCAGATTATAAATCTGAATAGTCATGCTGCTATCAATGTTCTATAATGCCAACATCTTAGTTACAATCTGTTGTGCAATGAGAAAATGCTTCCAAACACTTAAATATCACAATACTTCCTAATACTTGAACATATAATAAAGATAACTCTACCCTGGCCGGCTTGTTCAGTTGGTTAGAACTTCATCCTGAAGCACAGACATTGCCGGGTCAACCCCCCCGTCAGAGAACATACAGGAACACATGTTCCTGTCTCTCTTTTTCTTCCTTCTTCTCCCTAAAATCAATAAAATAAACAAACAAAAATGTAACTTCTTAGAATTTTGTAGTGGTTGATTATGCTTAAATCAAAAGATACAAATTTAAAAAGAATACTATGATGCTTTCTCAAAATATTTTTTTTATCTAGAACTCGGAACTGTTGGTGTTAGTAAAAATTGATGTTTCCTTGAGTACTATCAAAAACCTTAGTTTCATTAAGAAATTTCTAACCCAGCCTAACCAGGTGATGGTGCAATAGATAGAGTAAAAGTCTAGGAAGCAGAGGACCCAGGTTCAAAATCCCAGGATCACTGACTTAAGCATGGGCTCATCAGGCTTGAGCATGGGATCATAGATATGACCCCAGGGTTGCTGGCTTAAGCTCAAATGTCTATGGTTTGAAGCCCAAGGTCACTGGATTGAGCCCAAGGCCAATGGCTTGAGAAAAGGGTCACTGGCTCGGCTGGAGCCCCCCAGTCAAGGCACATGGGAGAAAGCAATCAACGAATAACTAAGGTGCAGCAACTATGAGCTGATGCTTCTCATCTCTCTCCCTTCCTGTCTGTCCCCATCTGTCCTTCTCCCTGTCTCTGTCTCTCTCTATCTCTCAAACTGAAAAAATTTCTAACCCATAAAAACATAAGAAATCTTAACATTCTCTATTTTAATATTCTTTGCCATAGACCTTATCCGAATTTCTAACATAACTTAAAGATCTTTCATTTCTTCCTTTCTCTATTAAAAAATAACATGTTTTATCTTAAAAGGAAAAAAAATTTAATAATTATGACTAAAATTAATATCATGTTAAACTTAAAGGCATTTCAAGTTTAATAAAGGTAATGGATCAAGAAAATCCCAAAACAAAGTTAGATTTGAAACATTTGCTGCATTTCAATGCCTTAGACCAGGGGTCCCCAAACTACGGCCCGTGGGCCACATGCGGCCCCCTGAGGCCATTTATCCGGCCCCCGCCGCACTTCTGGAAGGGGCACCTGTTTCATTGGTGGTCAGTGAGAGGAGCATAGTTCCCATTGAAATACTGGTCAGTTTGTTGATTTAAATTTACTTGTTCTTTATTTTAAATATTGTATTTGTTCCCATTTTGTTTTTTTACTTAAAAATAAGATATGTGCAGTGTGCATAGGGATTTGTTCATAGTTTTTTTTTATACTCCGGCCCTCCCAACGATCTGAGGGACAGAGAACTGGCCCCTGTGTAAAAAGTTTGAGGACCCCTGCCTTAGACTAAAAATGGCATGTTGTAAAATTCTTAGCAAACTTTAAAATCACAATGTTGGTGATAACCAAACTACTTAAGTAAGGTAATATTTCAAGTGAAGAGAAGAAATAGCTTGATTCAATATTTATGTATTTTGTTAAATAATTTTAAAAAAAACCCACCAATATTTAAATAGTAGGAAACTGAAGAGTAACCAACTTGCATGATTTAATTTAATCATTAATATCACTAAAATTCTTAAGGTTATGCTATTTTCCTTTATTTGAAGATTTTTCTGCTGTCTGGTTCAATACACTAGAATGAATTGGCTTTATAGCCAATTTACATTGAGAACAAGTCTTTGGATAATGCTGAAATTAAAAAATTTTGTCTTTAGTTCTTTCAGGTCCAAGTCAGTTACACCAAAAGTTACAGGAAGAGGTCACTCTATTTAATAAATTAATTAATTTAATTCATACCATTAACAGCTTCTAAGAGTATAATGATAATACTTTTCTACATTTACTGCATGTTCTTCATAAGCATTACCTTTCTTTTCTTTCCCATCTCCTTTTTTCTTTTCCAACCTGACTCTTAATCCTCTAACATAGTCTGGAGATCTCCATATGCCTAAATTAACTCAGCCTTCTTTCTCAGAGTAAAGCTGTCTTGAAAAACTTTCACGTAATCAGACTGACGTGTTATACTCAGAAGAACAATATTTTAGAGAAATGTATAATATTAGCAATAAATACCATTAGTTAAAGAGTGTTAGGTCACAATACAAGAACCATTTTGGAGTTGAAATGGCAGTAAATTTGTAATTTACCAAAGAGTTATCCACAATGCTCCCCAGGGGAAAGATCTCTGAGGTTTTTATTACCATATACAAACCTAGTTGCTCTTTGCTGCTTTTTCCTTTTGATCCCATTTCATAACTACCTTTTTTAACTTCTTTCATTCCATATAATGTTGATGTGTGGTTTTCACTCCTTAGCTAATAATGGTTAAATCATTATTAGCCTTGTACTTTAATCTGCCCTTAGGATATGTCTTTCAACTTTTTTCTTTCCGATGTAGGAGAATGTCCTTCAGTAGGACACAAAGGATTCTACCTGCCATGCTCTGGCTCAAAATTCAATATCCACTGATCATTCCTTCTAACAAATATCTTTCTCATCTTTATTTACATAGTTTCAAAAGCCTTAGAGACATTTTGATTATTATTATATTTATATAAATACTCTACTGCTTTTTAGATGTATTAAAAGTACCTACAAATTAAAGTACAATAAAGAGTAAGACATTATAGTTTTAAAAGGAGTTCATATGGCTATCTGCTATCAACTATTTGAAATGACAATCCAGACACTTACTTTTGATAACAAAGGCAAAATAAAAACTTGTTACAGAATTAATTTTTTTTATCCTATATCCCACCTTGCAAATACCATGAACCTCTCAGCTAAGATTCTTCTTATTTTTCCATATATAATGGACAATGTTATACAGAAAACAGGTTGAGAGTCATAAAGTAAATTTATTTTTTTTGCTGTCATTCTTAAAGGTGTCTTTTTGAAATATAAGTATAAAAGAAAATATGTACAGAGTGATTTGCCTCTAAGTAGAGAAAATAATGAAAGAATTGTACAACCATTCCTGTATTTTTGTCACTCTGTTCCAACGGAGGAAAAATTGCATTGAAAATATATTTGCAAATTTATAGTATTTTGATTTTAAATGTCAACATGCAGTATCTTCCTAAAATTTTCTCACACACACAGAAAATAAAACTGGGAGACTTTTGAGAGGTCTAATAATTTTTCTTGAGTTTGAACTGTTCAGAACAGAGAGTTATGTTTTATGTTTAAAGAATTTAAACAGCTATCTATGATGTGATTGTATAACTTGGGTGGTCAAGAATGAGCTAAACCCTGTTCATTCTCAATCACCAGAAAAAGTGAAAAAGTAAACCAGAAAAGGATAAAATATCAAAATGATCTGTTAGATAATATTTGAAACAGATTTTCACAAAGCATTTTGCAAATGCTTAGGTATAGATGTGATTAAAAGCATAAATGATTAAATGTAGCTATAATGAAAATAATTTTCTGAAATGCAATCAGATGTTTGAGTATTTTCTCAAATATTTCATAATTTTTGTTAAAAATACATTTAAAAAATTCATAATCTAAAAAATTAAAATTATTCTTTCCTAAGAGCCTTCACAGAGTGATTAATCTGTGAACATTCATTTTGATGATCTAAAAGAGAAATAACTTATACAAGGATGGGCAATATAGGTTTATAGTATACAAAACAAAGTTTATTTATTATTATTATTTATTAATTATTGTTTTATTTTTCATACAAACAACTATAAGCATACTTTTGACCACCCCCTTTATAGGCATATCCTGAAAATCATTGTTCATTTTTAATTTTCATTGTGAAATTTTGAGTTGATAAAGTCCTATAGGATAAAGATAGGGTATTAGTTTGTGGCCTCATCTTTGATTCTATGAAAGATTATAGTGTTTTTACAGAGTATGTTATAAGTAATGGAGTACAACTTCTGAGGAAGGTTTATAAAAAGTGATTGATGTAGTTCTGTCTTTTCTTTTTCTCTCTTTTGTGTTAGTGTGTGTGTCTCTGTATATGTTGGCATACTTGACCCACCATGCAAGAAGTATGACTATGCTGAAATCTTTATGTTGCGAGAAAGTCAAGCCAAATAGCAAAACCACATAGAGGTACTTTGGTCAGAAGTCCTAGTTTTGAATTTATCCCTTTTTAAATCCCTTATATATATAATATAAATGAGTGAACTTTCAGATGATTCTAGTCTCTGTTGTTGAGTCACCCCAGCCTTTGGGTTTTCCAAGCTCAGGACCTAGACATTCTAGAGATCCACAGACACTATGGGCTTAACAAAATTGTTTTAAATTATTAAATCTGTGAATAATTTTTAATGAAGAAATAGTAACTGGAATATGAATGATGATAAACAATAAAATACAATTTTAAAGGCTAAATAACCATCTTTTAAAAAGCAAGCAAAATATAAGGTCATGATTAATTTCTTAAAAAGAACTGTAAATTTCATTTTAATTAAAAATTTTTTTAAATTTTATTTATTTTAGAGAGGAGAGGGAAAGAAATAGATGGAGAGAAGGAAAAGATAGGGAGGAGCAGGAAGCATCAACTCCCAGATGTACCTTAACCAGGCAAGCCCAGGGTTTCTAACCTGTGACCTCAGCATTCCAGATGGATGCTTTATCCACTGTGGTACCACAGGTCAGGCAGAAATATAAATTTTAAATGGAATTTTCAGTCTACTAAAATAAAGTTATGCTTTTTTCTTTGATAGTAATCCAAACTGCAGTCAATACTGTTTCTATTGTTAAATACATACTATAAAATTATGTGGAAAATTCTCAACAGAATTGTTCTAACCCTACCTATTAAACATTTATTTTGAAGAAATGAAATTTTAAAATTGAGATAAACTTAAGTGTATTTGTAAAGTTTTTCTTATTAGCCTTAAATATATTTCAGATATATATTTTTTTGTATTTCACTTAAATAACTATTCTTCCTTAAATCAGAAATTCTTGCTTTCATAAAAGAAAGTTAAAGAGCCAAGAAGAGAGCTCTTAAAAGTTGGTTGAATGGTACACAGTTTTATTTAATGTTAAATATTTTAATTAAACAGTTTCCAAACATTTTTCTACCATAAGTAATAATACTATCATTATTCATTGATTATTTATAATTGAATCTACATATATTTTTCTGCTTTCATTCAGAGAAATATTATTCATTATGTTATAAAATTAACTAGGATTTGGAAACAAGAATATGTCATTCATATAATTACTTAACTGTTAGTACATATTTTACATCATTGCATTTTTTTTTCTTTGGGAAATTTAAGTACATTTTTACATTTGGAAAGCAAAGATAGAATACATAACTTACAATGACCCAAACAAATGTTGAAAAATTTAAACCCTTCCTTTCCTTTTACATAATTTTTTTTCTTTTCTTTTTTTTTCTTTGTAGGGAAATTGGTTAAATGATTTTGGTGTTCTGGTTTGAACAGCTTTAAAAAAATAATCACATTTACCCAGACACTTAATTCTCTCATTTTTAACCAGATTATATTTTTCAGTTTCCAATGTTTCTACAGACATATTTTTATTATTAATTTCAGCTTTTATGCCTTAACTTGGTGAAGTAAAATAGCAATATGTGTATATTTATATGGGCTCTTTTCACACATTGTGAAGTTAATATATAATACAAAAATTTTATTCTCATGTTTGACAAAGCTTTATAAGTAAGCTATAAATGTGGACCCAAATAAATAGATAGTGTGGTTTAAATTTTTTTCTCTTACATCAGGCTTTTACTAATATTAACCATTTTTTAACTTTATTCTTTACATAAGTAATTAGGAAATACCTAGATTAATCTTTTGGAGGGGTGGTTAAGTCTTGTGTTATGAAATGTGTTTTCAAAGGCAATGACTCATATTAGTGTCTATTTTCAAAGAAAAATACAATTGTCAACTGTTAGGGAACAAACATAAGGATATTCTATTACAGTGTTTTTATTTAGTTGGGAACCCCACATGTATTGATACAAGTCACGTTTTTGAGTGGTGACAATGTGAACCTGAAAACTGGTTTTCTAACCCAAGTTAGGTGATTTTTTAAAATTGATCTTAAAGAGAGAGTAATGGGGGGGGGAGAGAGAGAGAGAGAGAGAGAGAGAGAGAGACATCAATTTGTTGTTTCACTTATTTATTCATTCATTGGTGATACTTGTATGTGCCCTGACTGAGGATCAAATGAACTCTCAATCTTGATGCCTCAAGATGATGCTCTAATTAATTGAGCTACCTGGCCAGGGCCCAATTGGGTAATTTTTCTATGAACTTATTTACTAACTTTCCCAACTGAATTCTAGTTGACAAAAGCACTCCATTCGAGAATTTCGTAGTTATGCCTTATTTATAAAGACTTCAGAAGAAAACTAAACTAAACCTCTGAGAAAAAATAAACAGTCAAATGAACAAAACAAATGAATGATCAAATTAACCACAAACATAAACACAAGCCAGAATTAGGGCGATGAAAGGGAAAAAATATTTTAAATGTGGCTTTATTATTTTTTTTGAAGAGCATGAAATTTTCCACAGAAAACCGAGAATGCAAGTGATATATATATTTTAAAGTTCTGTATAGCCTCGGTTATGCTGTATAATACTCAGTGACATATAGAATCAGATGCCATTTTTTGGAGGCTAACTACTGATCATCTATAAAATTAAAGTGGGAAACAAATTAGCCAAAATATCTCTTACAATTCCAAAATCTTATTTATAAAACAAAGAAAAAAGAAAGAAAATGCACACCAAAACACCTTTTTTCTTCAATATGTTTTTTCAATATTTGCCAAGTGGACAGCTACAAAATGTCAATTCTCAGATATTATAGCAATAGTTACACTAAGGATCATAAAGTGTAAGATGTTACATGAAGAAAAACAAATGCCAACACTACTTAATATTAAAGATAGAGTCATCATTAAACCAAGAAAATACCAGGACAATCAACTTACTTTTAGATCTTAATCACTCATAAATTTATTTTTAAAATTATCCCATCATTAATATTTTCTTTCTCTGTAAAATAAAATAGATATCTAATTAGAAATTTGACTCTGCTCAGTAAACTTTAGCAAGCTTCATTTAAAACATCAGAGGCTATTACTGTGCTCAGTATACTTTAATAAACTGTGATGTCAATGGAATCTTACTAGCCACAGGGACCTGCCCAAGTTTCATCATGAAAATGTAGTTGCAATCTTGGTTTCTTAGCATACTTTCCTTTAGATAATTATTGAAGTTCTAAAAACAATCTTTTGTATTTTAGTTAAACTTTAAATTGAAACGGAAAAGGGAATCTATAATTTACTGAGTTGGTTTTGGATGGCTGGATGGCTGGATGGCTGGTGAATAATAAACTGTATGGCCAATTCCATTGGTATCTGGTGCTATATATATTTTTGAGAGATTTGTAAAAACACTTAAAAACCAACTAGATTTACAAAACAGTTCCTGTTAATTTAAAATGTAATTTTCTCCAATTTCTTTTTAAAATACGGGGCACCAGTAATTTAAGTGAAAAATAAGAACGGGCAATATTCTTTTCCTAACTCCAGATTTCTTTTATGTTTTCTAGGTGCGTTGAAAACATTAGCTGGTACCAATTTTTACCTTTGTTTCCTTGCATATGTCTTGGTTGCGCCTTAACAATGTATTGTTCATTATCTATATGCACTATCTTTATATATTTATAATTATATTTATGGACTGTATTTAGTACCTAGTCTTTATGTACTAATGAATTGGCAGAATGACAGTTATAAGCAGGCAAAGAGGAGACAATGTCAAAATGTTATTTTTATTCTACCCTCAGGCAGTAAAAGGAGGAAGATACCACCTTCTTCAGTTAGATATGAATACTTTTTTTTTTTTTTTTTTTTTTTTGCTATTGGAATGAGAGGGTACATCCAGCTTTATTTGAAAAATGTTCCCCTTAGGAATAAAACAATCATTGATAAAGGAAAACATTTTATACTCTGTAGTTCTTTTAGCTAGGTCACTTTAGGTACTGCTTCTTACAAAACTGATCTTAGAAAAATCTAAAGTAAATTCACTGGCAGGCATGGTTATTTTTTAGGTACAAAAATATAACAAATTTATTAAAATTTTCTTATATTATTAATTAGTCATTTTGCCAAGAAAAACCTCAGAAGTAAAGAGTTAAAGTTTAAGTATATCAAGGCTTGGACAGTTGTGGTGGCTTATTTGGGGATTATAAAGTTTATTAGTCGACCTTTGAGTGTAGCATTTTATGTTTAGCTAATTAGTCATAAGACACATTGTAATATTTTTAAAGCATTGGAATTGTGAAATTTGTATTAATATGGTACATTACATAATGCTTTATCTCTTCATTGTAATTGGCAAGATAAAAAAAATGGTTCAGGCCCTGGCCAGTTGGCTCAGTGGTAGAGCATCGGCCTGGCGTGCAGAAGTCCTGGGTTCGATTCCCGGCCAGGGCACACAGGAGACGCGCCCATCTGCTTCTCCACCCCTCCCCCTCTCCTTCCTCTCTGTCTCTCTCTTCCCCTCCCGCAGCGAGGCTCCATTGGAGCAAAGATGGCCCGGGCGCTGGGGATGGCTCCTTGGCCTCTGCCCCAGGCGCTAGAGTGGCTCTGGTCGCAACAGAGCGACGCCCCCTGGTGGGTGTGCTGGGTGTATCCCGGTCGGGCGCATGCGGGAGTCTGTCTGACTGTCTCTCCCCGTTTCCAGCTTCAGAAAAATACAAAAAAAAAAAAAAAAAGGTTCAAATTTATGATTATTCTTTTATTTTATTTCTTTTTTTTTTTTTTTCTGAAGCTGGAAACGGGGAGAGACAGTCAGACAGACTCCCGCATACCCCCGACCGGGATCCACCCAGCACGCCCACCAGGGGCGAGGCTCTGACCACCAGGGGGCGATGCTCTGCTGCGACCAGAGCCACTCTAGCGCCTGGGGCAGAGGCCAAGGAGCCATCCCCAGCACCCGGGCCATCTTTGCTCCAATGGAGCCTTGGCTGCGGGAGGGGAAGAGAGAGACAGAGAAGAAGGAGGGGGTGGGGGTGGAGAAGCAAATGGGCGCTTCTCCTATGTGCCCTGGCCGGGAATCGAACCCGGGTCCCCCGCACGCCAGGCTGATGCTCTACCGCTGAGCCAACTGGCCAGGGCTTATTTTATTTCTTAACCATGATTATGATCTAAGATAACAAATTGTATATATAATAAAGTTATATATATATTAATATTATATGTGTGGATAAGTATATAATCTTAAAGACAATAGAAATTTATATTTATTTATTTATTTGGTAAGTAAGAGGAGGGGAGATAGTGAGTTAGACTCCCACATATATCCCTGCTGGAATCAACCCAGCAACCCCCATCTGGGGTTGATGCACAAATCAACTGAGCACTTTTTATCACCTGAGTCTGATGCACTCAGACCAACTGAGCTATCTATACTCAGCGCCCGGGGCCACCCTTGAACCAATTGAGCCACTAGCTGTAAGAGAGAAAGAGGGATAAAAGGGGGGGAAAACGGGGAGAGAAGCAGCTGGTCACTTCTCTTATGTGCCCTGATTAGGAATTGAGCCCATAACATCCATATGCCAGACCTACTCTCATGTCCACTAAGCCAATCGTCCAGGGCTAGAAATCCTATATATTTAAATTAAGGATTAATTTTCCCTTTAAGAGATGTTTTTCTCAAATAGATTTTAGAAAGTGGAAAAGGAAAACATGCTACACTGCTTAAAGTGTGTGTGTGTGTGTGTATGTTTGTGTGTGTGTGTATGTATGGAATTGGCACATGTGATTATGGAGACTGAGGCCCTCAAATGTGTATATGATTAGCTTACACCATTATGGTGGCTGAGAAATCCCATGACCTGACATCTGCAGGCTGGAGATGCAGGAGAGCCATTGATGTGGTGCCAGGCTACAACCTAAGGCCTAACGCCTGAGAACCAAGAGAACTGATGTAAGTTTTAGTCTGAGTGCAGGAGAAAACCATTGTCTCAACTCTAAAACAATCAGGTAGAGAGAATGAATTATCCCTTAACTTACCTTTTGATTTATTCAAGTTTCCAGCAGATTGTATGAGGCCCACTCACATTAGGAGTGACAATCTGCTTTACTCAGTCTTTCTCTGTCAGCCGGTTGTAGGGAACTCCCCATTGGACACAGGCACAGGCTGGAAGACAGTAGGCAGTATAGCAAGAGGAGGACCATGGGCATTTGGACCATTTCATGTAACTTACTTGTGCCTTCAGGGCCCGCTCAGTCCCGATCACACAGACATCACTAATATTTGATGATGGAGTGCTGCTGTGCATGTGCAAGTTTATGGTTTGGTAGGTCAGGCAATGTCCAGTTCATGATGGGCAGTTGTCTATGGTGACTTAGTAACCCATGGTTAACCATTCAGTCTCTACTAAGGCTCAATAGCAGGCCAAGAACTGTTTCTCAATTAGAGAATAATTCCCTATAGAAAACTGTAGAGCTTTGCTCCAAAATCCTAAGGACCTGTTTTGCTGTTCACCTATAGCAGGGGTCAGGAACCTATGACTCGCGAGCCAGATGTGGCTCTTTTGATGGCTACATCTGGCTCGCAGACAAATCTTTAATAAAAAAAAAAAATAACGTTAAAAATACAAAACATTCTCATGTATTACAATCCATTCATTTTCTACCGCTCATGTTCATGGTTGCAGGTGGCTAGAGCCAATCACAGCTGTCCTCCGGGATAACACCAAATTTTTATTGGATAATGCATAACGTACACAGGTCATTGTATGGCTCTCACAGAATTACATTTTAAAATATGTGACATTCATGGCTCTCTCAGCCAAAAAGTTTCCCGACCCCTGCCCTATAGGGACCTGCCCAAGACTCCAAATAACACCCACATCTACCACTGACACTTCAAGCATTGCTGGATCTGATGATCATATGTGCGGCCCAATAGCAAAGCAGCTTGCACAGCAGGTTGAACCTGTTGCAGAGCCTTCTCCTTTCATGAGCCACTCAAAACTAGCCCCTTTTAGGTCATTGGTAAATAGACCAGAGTAAAACACAGATCAGGAATATATAGCCTTCAAAATCCAAAAAGTTGCAAGAGGCATTGTGCTTCTGGTTGAATTGTATGAGGGACCAGATGCAATAACTTACCCTTTGCCGTAGAAGGAATTCCTCAACATGTTCCCTGTGGTAACAATGAATGGATCTGAGAAGTGGTGCACACTTTTGACTGAACTTAAGCTCCCCACTTGAGCCTTTGTCCATCATTCACACAAGGAATGTGTCTCATTTACATTTCAGGCATTTAAAGCCTGTTTGCAACCAAGTCTAAAGCTATACGGAGCAAAAAAATTTTTCTCGTACTATAATTGGTATAGTTGCTTTCTCCACAGTGACATTAATTATATGCATTATTCCATAATTAATTCCTCTTTTTCATTTTGCTGTCTATTTATACCTATAAAAATGATAATAGTTCTTTTACTAAGGCAAACTCTTCTTAATGGCTGCATCCTAATACTATAAGACAAAATTAAAGTTTTGAAATGACTGCAGTTAAACTTGGTTAGAGTCTTAGACAAACCCTCTCTCACAGAAATTCTCTTCATGCTTTGAGGACATGAGCAATTTTTAAAACTTTTTCTATTTATACATACTCAAGTAAGATGCCTTATAAATGTAATTTACTTTACTTACCTCAGTAGTTGTAATTATGAAGAATAGACTTTAAAGTCTATTATGTTTTATATAAATTTAATTATATTCTCAGTAAGGAGATACCAGGACTATGGTAAAAACACTTTTGTTTTTACAGTATACATTCATAATTGCAGTGCCAGTCAGAATAAAGGCTACACACAATTACTCATGTTTGATTCGAATTATTAAGGCTTAATCTTAATCTATGGATGCAAAGGAGACAGGGAGGAGGAAGCGATATTAGACAGAGGTAGCAACATGTGCCAGCATGGTGATGTAAATGGGTATGTTGCATCTGAGGAACAGGAAGTACTTCAGTTAGGGCTAAAATAGATGGTAGTGGAGAAGGACGGACACTGTGAGTAAACAGGGAGAGCACAGAGATATTAGTCACTATCAATATATGCCTAAAACATCCTCTTCGAAATACAAAACACTGCCTTTGAAGCTTGCTGATAATGGTTGGCTAAAGGTGGCTTTATAAAGTAGTAACACAATGAAAATTGTGTTAAAAAAGAGTTTACCCTGTAAACAATGTATTTAACTGCAGTAAAAGGAATCTGGATTCATGATGTAAAGTACTGCATGAATTTTAATATTCTAAACAGGCCCTGGCCGGTTGGCTCAGCGGTAGAGCGTCGGCCTGGCGTGCGGGGGACCCGGGTTCGATTCCCACCAGGGCACATAGGAGAAGCGCCCATTTGCTTCTCCACCCCCACCCCCCTCCTTCCTCTCTGTCTCTCTCTTCCCCTCCCACAGCCAAGGCTCCACTGGAGCAAAGATGGCCCGGGCGCTAGGGATGGCTCCTTGGCCTCTGCCCCAGGCGCTAGAGTGGCTCTGGTCACAACAGAGCGACCCCCCGGAGGGGCAGAGCATCACCCCCTGGTGGGCAGAGCGTCGCCCCTGGTAGGCGTGCCGGGTGGATCCCGGTCTGGCGCATGCGGGAGTCTGTCTGACTGTCTCTCCCCGTTTCCAGCTTCAGAAAAATACAAAAAAAAAAAAAAAAATTCTAAACAAAGAATGGTATACATAAAGATTTAGGAATGTAACCAAAGTGTATATGAGAGATTCAACAGATTTTTTTTTTTTATTCAGTGAGACGTGGGCAGGCAGAGAGGAGGCTCCTGCATGGGCTCCAAATGGAATCCACCTGGCAAGCCCACCTGGAGGCAATGCTGTGCCCATCTGGGGCATTGCTCCATTGTTTAGCAACCAAGCCTGAGGCAGAGGTTGTGGAGCCACCCTAAATGCCCAGGGCCAACTTGCTCCAATGGAGCCATGGCTGCAGGGGAGGAAGAGAGAGAGAGAGAGAGAGAGAGAGAAGCTAGAGGGGGAAGGATGGAGAAGCAGATGGGCACTTCTCCTGTGTGCCCTGACGGAGAATTGAACTGAGGACATCCACACACCAGGCCAATGTTCTAACACTGAGCAAATTGGCCAGGGCTTCAACAGATATTTTATAGTTGGAATTGACTCACTGGATATTGAAAACTTAGAAATGGCATACAAAACTGATCAATTGAATAAGGGGAATACATTTAAAAAAGGAAAAACAAACAAAAACTACCTAATATCCTAGCTTGAGCAAATATATTCATTCATAGGATCATCACTGAAATAGTCTGCAAAATTTTAAGCCTTCACACACACACACACACACACACACACACACACACACACACAAACACACACCCCTCATACAAACTGGCTTGGTATCTTCCTTTCTAAAAGCTTACTTTGAAGCTTCAACACTTCGTTCTGTTTGTTAATAAAAGAATGGCCTCATCTCCATCACCCTCTGAAAAGATAATAGGAGTCTACCTCAGAATAGGAAGTTAAGAACATGGATGGATTGTTCCCTTAAAATACCACATTAGCCAATTACTGATTTTACCTTCAACCCTTGCCCACCTTTCATTATGTGATTCAATAGAATTGCAAGTTTTCTTTGACCAATGCATAAATGATGAAAAATTTTGAGTGGCATTCTTTCAGTTACATAGAAACTACAAATCAAAGACAAACAAAGCAACCTTTTGAATCATCAGAGTCACTAACAATGTATCCACATGTCTCATTATCAAAGAACCAGCTTGATGGCTCTCTTTTAATGACTACATTCCACATATGAGAAGAAAAAAAAATCTATGGATGGCTATGGCACAGATATTAACATGAAAATGATGTCCTTTATGAAACAAACATGTTATATCTATATGAAAATAACCAGTTGATAAAAAATAATATAATTCTGGAGTTCAGAAACAACAAGGGGCCCAATTTAGTATGGCAATCATGTGCGTATGGATGGCAATGAAAGGCAAAGTTGTGCTTGTGATTTTCTAAGGAGCTGATGACTAGAGGGGGAGTGAAAGACACTAATGATGCACTTGTGTAATTCAAGTTTCCAGAGGAATAGATGAAGGGTATGACAAATTTTGAAGATGTTAAAGTTGGAAAGAACAGGTGTCCAAAAAGTCCAGCAAGGAGAGAATTATAAGGGATGAGTGATAGACTGTGCCTAATAGTCCATGGAGTTAAAAGATAGGTTCTTTAAATGATCCAGTAAGTGTGACAACTGGAGATCATTAGTAGTCTTATCACAGATAGCATGGTAGGGGTAGCCATCTGATGATGCCCTGAAGAGTGTTTTTATGCGTTTTGTCAATATGTAGTCTAATATGTTTCAATGGAAAAACATCATGAATTATAAAAACTGTAAACGTTAATGCAAAGTACATTAAGATTTTTTTTAAAGCATTGAACATAAACTTCAATCCCATGACCTAGTAATTTTATTTTAGTTTAGTTCTTTTATTTTTGTGACAGAGACAGAGAGAAACAGAGAGAGTGACAAATAGGGACGGACAGACAAGAAGAGAGAGAAATGAGAAGCATCAATTATTTGTTGTGGCACTTTAGTTGTTCATTGATTGCTTTCTCAAATGTGCCTTGACTGGGGGCCTACAACAGACCAAGTGACACCTTGTTCAAACCAGCGAACTTGGACTCAAGCTGGTGAGCCTTGCTCAAACCAGATGAGCCTGCACTTAAGCTTGCAACCTCGGGGTTTCGAACCTGGGTCCTCCACATCCCAGTCCAACACTCTATCCACTAAAACCACCTCCTGGTTAGGAGACCCAGTAATTTTAATACTAGGTATTTATCCAAGAAAAATAAAAATATACAAAAATATCATGATCACAAATGTTCATCGTTTTATTCATAATAGCTAAAACTGTAAACAGGTTTCTTTCAACTGGAGAATAGACAAACTGTGGTATATTTATGCAATGGAATAATGCTTGGTGATAAAAAGGAATGAATACTGATAGATACACCCACATGATGAAATCTCAAAAACATTATACCCAGTGAAAATAGCCAGACACAGTAGAATAGTTATTATGTGATTCCGTTTATGTGTAATTTTACAACAGGCAAAACACAAGATGCTGATGGAAATAAAAAGAATGTTTGCTTCTTGGGTGGTGAGGGAGTGACTGAAAAGAACTACAAGGGAACTTTGGGGGATGAAATTGTTCTCTAACCTGATAAGGATGTAG
Source organism: Saccopteryx leptura (assembly GCF_036850995.1). NCBI lineage: Eukaryota > Metazoa > Chordata > Mammalia > Chiroptera > Emballonuridae > Saccopteryx > Saccopteryx leptura. The sequence continues at coordinate 53,908,913 of NC_089504.1, forward strand.
ATTACAAAGTTGTACGCATTTGTGAAAACTCATGCATAATATTTCACAGTATGTAAATGATTCTTTAATCATAGGGAAAAAGAAACCCAACATTATGGTAAGAATGCACTAGAAATGACATTATAAAAGTTTATCTGAATTGAGAGGGGTGAAGAAAAATACCTGAACATAAAAGATGAGGCTGAGGGAGGATTGTTTTAAAATAGTGTGGGCAACTTGACCAGGCTAATATGAAAAAAAGAGGTATAGAGAGGAAAATGTCAGTTTTAAAGAGAAAATATTGATAGAAACATATTCCAGAGTAGGAAGAGAAGGAAATGGTTTGTAATGTTAACAAATATATTTTATTTATTTTTTGTTCTAAGAGGCCACAAAAGAGACAGCAGGGACTTAGTCCAATTAATTTATAGTGGCTTATTTAACCAGTCATGAGAAGAATCAGACATAAAAAAATCATTCTTGGGGCCCCACGTGTTCTCACAAGGGTAAGAGTGTCTCTGGGGCCTTTGTAATTGACTTTTAACAGGCATTCATTTTGATCATATTAGAGATTTATCTGGAATGGACTCAGCCTGACTGCTTTGGTAAGGACTAAATAATGGCAATGCTCATCTAAAATTGTTTCCATAGAGGAAAAGTCAAGCACTGCCAGGAAGTTCGCTCAAGAATTACAGTGGACTATGAAGCCCGATGCAAACCAAAATTGCTCAATGCATTTGGAAAGAGCTAGTGGATCAGAATGTGAAACGTTAACTCAAGCATGAACCCTTTCATCTTATTGAATTTAATGAAAAAATACTCGGGTACTTGTAAAACAACAAAAAATAAATGAGATATCTAGACCATCAGTGAGACATTTTGACAAAGTTAAATCACAGCCCCATAAATTTGGGAAGCTAATTAATACAATATATTGGTCAAGATTAGAAACAAATGAATGGGCAGAAAGCACTCCATGTACGTTGGTGCAGTACTGTTGGAAATTTGATAATGTATGAAAATGACAAGAATGTCTCAAAGAACAATACTGGCTGAAATAATGGTGATAGCTCCAAAACTCTAAAGGCAAAGCTCTGAAGTGACTCCATTGAAAATTACTTATATTTGAAACTATGGATTAGGAAATGTCAATAAACAGAATAAATAGAATCCATCTGAGAGGAGAAGAATGGATGTTAGAAATATCTTCCAATAAAACAAAAATATAGAAAATAACTTACGTGATTATATTGAACATTTGGTCTCATTAGGAACAAACCTCTCTACATTGTCATGTAAAAGTTCTGTGTTTTATTGTGTAAGTTTCTACTTTTTAACAGTTGCTTGTTTAAATTAAATGCTATTTTTTTTAAAAAAATGCTCTTGTTTCCATTTAATAAAATAGACATAACTCTATAGAATATTTGATTCTTTTTATTCTTTTTATTCTTATTACTGTAACATATCCAGCACAGAAATAAGTAATGCATGACACAGAATTTTCATTGATTTTTAAAATACAGAATACTATGGCATATAAAGATCTAATTTTCCCCTAAGCTCCTGTGATCTAGGGTTGCCGCATTCTGCCAGAGCCGCCATAACAAAGTACCATAGACTGGGTGGGTAGCTCAGACAGCATGAATCTACTTTTCATAGTGCTAGAGGCTGGAAGTCCAAGATTAAGGTGTCATCAGGTCAGCCTTTCATCTTGGCTTGCAAAGGCCCTCCTCTCTCTGTGACCTCACCCAATGTTTATCCTGTGCAAACGCATCCCTGTTGTCTTACCTCTTTTTAAAAGGACACTGGTCCTATTGGATTAGGGCCCTTCCTTATGTCTTCATTTAACCTCAATACCTTAATATCTCTTTACAGGCCCTATCTCCAAATATAGTCACCTTGGGGATTAAGGTGTCGACCTATGAACTTGGAAGAGGGCACAACTCAGTTCAAAACAGGGGTCATGTAAATTTTAATATGTCATTCTATAAAATGACAACTGAGCAGTGACTAAAGGAAGGTTAAGGGTGTGTACATATATTATATATATATATATTTATATATATCCACTTGACTGCTCACGAGTTAACTCGTGTTTGCACTTGCATTAGCTATTTCAATTTTTGAAACTCAGGGTAATCTAGGATTATTGTATTTTTGACTCTTTGCCCTGAGGGTCAAAGTTCAAAAAACAGCAGACCGTTCAATATTCTCATGTGGACTCCTTTTCTTCCCACTCCTCCAGGCGAGAGACCGCAAAATCAAAGGTACGGTAAACAAAAACAATCACAGTGTCAAGCCGTCTAAACTTAAACTATCTTCTAACCGCTCGCAGTTTGAACATACATATCAAGGATATTGTTAAAATCTTTCCTCGTCGTGTTCAATCCAACTAGAACTTGTCAAGTGTGTGTTTCAAAAGGAAAGCACAGCGAAACCAGATATGTTTGCAAAACACTTTGTGTACCATTACCCGTAGGTGATTGTTATACAGTATACCACACCAACAAAAATACTAAAATATATAATATGTATAAAATATAGTATGTAGCATATTATGTACAAAGTTCCATTTAAATTCATTATGTGTAAATAAAGTATACTAAAATTTATTTAGATTGTTTCACTTTCATATTCAATTACAAAGAAATAGCCCGTGACATGAGATAACTTCTGTGTAAAATTGCCGGTCAATAATGTGTTAAGAAAATATCTCAGTTACTAGACATGTAGGATTAGGCCAAGTGTCTTCATCAAGATGTTCTTCCACTGCCCACCCAATGAAGGAGAATCGTGTCAAACTACCTATTTTTCCTTCCCCTGGTGAGTTGACCTTTGTGATTTCTCCAGATGAAAGTATATGGGAAAAAACTTTCACAGCTTGCGTGCCTCCTACTTAGGGAGTTAGGTAGGTCTTTGTAAATTGGGAAAGCTAATTCTTTATATTTTGCCTAGGTGCCCTTCAGACTGTGAGATGCTGGTAGAATTGGGAGTGCCTTATTCCTGTGATCTGATGGGCTTTGGGGAGAGTCAATCCAGTTGATTTTTTAAATTACATTTATATATTTTTATATATTTGTAGTGTGAGCTCGTAGGGCCAGAGATACTCTGCCTGTTCCAACCTTCCTATTAGCAAGAAAAAACTGGTTAAAGATGGGTAGAGAGGAAGGGAAAATCCAGATTGCGTGGGTTTGAGAGCCGAATGGAAAGCAAAGTGAATCCTACTCTTTAAGAAGAGTGGCTCTAAAGCAGTATTTCTCAACCTTGCCATTAGTGGCATTTTGAACCAGATAATTATTTGTTGGGAGAAGGCGGTCAGCTATTCTATGCATGGATGTTTAGCAGCATCCCTGGATTCTACTTGCGAAATTCAAATAGTATCTTCAGTTATGAAAACAAAATTGTTTCCAGGCATTTCCAAGTAATAAAATTGTTGCCAGTTGAGAACCATTGCTCAAAAAACAAAATTTTTTTTTAAAAAAAGGAGACAAATGCACAATATCTTAAGAGGATATAAGGTTCTGTGAGGTTTTACTTTTTCATATTGGTTTACTTTGCTTTAGAGTGGAAGATGCTTGGGTATATTTAAAATTAGCAAAGTAACTTCTAATAACTCATGGAGGATTGATAATATCTGTTTATCTCCTTGTTCTTTTGACATCTCAATCAAATGATAGGGTCACTAAAATCTCAAAAGAGATACACAGTAAAAAAAAATAAATAAATAAAATAAACAAAGGCAAAGGAATTAGACAAATCACCCTTAGATTTGTCATTATGGAGGTCAAATAAGAGTAATTCTCATGTATTGGTAGGACTAACAAAATATTCCATAAAAGGAGGAAAATTTTAAAATAGAGTTTTGCAACAGAAAGGTTCAGCAAAATTTAGAGGAGAAACGGATTGCTGAGGTGTGCATAGAGGGCGTCTGTTAGCAAAGGAGAGAGTGTTTGCAAAAGAGAATGTGATCTAGAACACAGGTGGAAGGACTAGTTTTATGGTTTTATGTATAGATAGAGGCAAATAAATTAAAATCATGCAGTTTCCAATAACTGTGAGAAGATACTCTTATTTTCTTTTTTGCTTATATTTTGCAGTTGTACCTAGGATGAACAGATGGGTTGATCATGACTGTTGGTTTCTCCCACATTTTCATTGTTTGTTCATGCATAACCATCCCTTCATGTTTTTTTTTCTTTAATACTTCCTTAAAGCAAATGGGAGGAAGAAATTGATCCTAGAAAATATGGTGTCTAACACTGGAAAGCAGTTAAGGAAATCTCAAGGCTTAGAGAACTAGAATCCAGTATAAAGCAGAAAGAAAGAAGATGCTAAGAAAAATTGTCATGGGAAAGTGGAATTGATAGATTATTTATGTTTATATATCTTTTAAACAATTCCCCTTAAAGATGCCCTTCCATTGTACTAAATACACTTGTTTTCCTTTGAAAGCTAGAGAATAACACACCTCTACTAGTGAGTTTAGATTCTAAACCATTGTCTTCATCTCCTGATAAATTTTATATTTAACTCATCATCAGGTAAAGATGTCATTAGAAAATGTTATTGGTGATTATTTTGGAATCGATGTCAGGTCTGTAGTGCTTGTATGCCAAACAACTGTAACTGCATTTGTTTATTTTTTGTGGATGATTCCCTAATATAATCTATTCACAATTTAGCCTCAGAGGAAATGTGGACTCTATGTAGAATGTATTGAATTGGTTTAGTTGCAATAACATTAGTTATCTGGAGGCATAAAATAGAAAGGCATCTGGGGATTAAGAAGAGTTTCCAATAATGTGCTTGCAAGAAAATCTGAAAGTGCAATCAAATGTAGGAGTTTAGTATGTGCCTTTAACTTTCATGAAAAGCTGGTGATAAATATAATTGTATTGTAGATAACCTTGGACAGGTTAGAGGCCATGATAATATTTATCACCAATAGCGTTCTTTACATGTAAGTTTAGCAATCTAGATCTATACCAAAATTTTGTGGCAAAAATGAAGCAGAATGCTCAAATTTTAACAAATCTCATTTCTCAGTTTCTGAGTGGATTGCCACTGAGTGTTGAGCCAAACCAAACCACAATAGAAGGTATTGGAGTAAAATGAGCTTTAATTTTTTTTTTATATTTTTTAAAAGATTTTATTTATTCATTATAGAGAGGAGAGAGAGAGAGAGAGAGAAGGGGGGGAGCAGGAAGCATCAACTCCCATATGTGCCTTGACTAGTCAAGCCCAGGGTTTTGAACCGGCAACCTCAGCATTTCCAGGTCGACGCTTTATCCACTGCACCACCACAGGTCAGGCAAAAAAAAAAAAAAAAAGAAGAAAGAAAAAAAAGAGCTTTTAAATAAAAGTCAGGTCTTTAGCTGGAGATTTTATTTAAAGAAGTCAGAAAATGATAAATAGCTTTCAGAGCCACAATAGGAGTACTATTTATTCTGTAGACAAACACATTGAAGCTTCTTTTATAACAGTGCTAAATTGTGTAAACACAGGTACTAGTAACAATAATAATACATTTTTGGTTAGTTTCCATAGGTTTGGCATGTGTAAATAGTGGTAGACTTTAGAATAGGGAAAGATTTTATTAAGTTTTAGTCATCTATTCTAAATAACTTTTAGTTTAATTTAAATTAACCAAAAACAACATTTTGATCATGTTATTAATAAGAAAAAGAGACAAATGTAACACAGAATGGCATCGATGTAATTTTTTATTTTTATTTATTTATTTATCTATTTATTTATTTAATCAATGTAATTTTTGATAGTACTTAAGAAACATAATTAAAATGCTTCACTACACAACTATTAAGATCATAAAAATAATAGAAATCACAAACAGGCAATACGTATGCAAAAAATGGTTACTCCAATCTTGCCACCTTGTTAATATTCTAGTGTATATTGAAATGTTCCCCCATGCCTTCTCTCTGATTTGGAACTGTGCCTTCTATATCTACCCATTGACTATTGTTTTCTATGATCTTCACTATATTGAACTAATCTGTTTTTGTGTGTGTGTACTGTAAGCACATCTGTTAGCATAATATTATATCAATTGTCTACTTTTAGAAAATATTTTGACAAACTTTATTATTATAATTATAATAATATAACATTAGTATTATATTTAAGTTACTAGAGGTATTTGGGATAGTACTACATAAACAGAAAATTATAATCTAATGTATGCCAATTTGTGTAATTATATTTGTGCAAATGTAAATATATATTTTATATTCAGTTTTATTTCTTATGAAATGAGGTGGCACTCATTTTTTAAAATTTAATAGGTAGTACATTTTATGTAGTACTGGTAGGTCCCTTAAAATGTCACATTTATTTGAAAGATGCTCTTAATTCATTTATTAACACTCAAATAGAAATAATGGGAGACGGAAGTGTCTTTTATGTAAAAATTTTTTTCTTGACTTCAGTTGTAAAATGTTGGCTCATTGAACAATGTGTTAAAAATATTTTACTAGTAAAATAGGCTATTAGAAGAAAGATGAAAAATACATATGATCTCTTTTTTGGGATTCATCTACCCTTTTTTATGCAACAGATACAGTTAAGTGCTCCCAGAAAGGTTTAGATGATTTTCTCTTTTATATTTGCAATAAAACCTATTCAGTTGTTCAGGGATACTTGTGGAGAGAATATCAGAACTGTATATGCTAGCAAAGTGTCAAGCTTCAAATGGTCAGAGCAATGATAAATACTATATTAGTGGCTCTCATTGTCGGCTGCATATTAGAATTGACTGCACCTGATGTAATTTTTAAAGACCAGGTATATGGATTCTACACCCAGAGAATCTGATTTTATTGTATTGGGAACTAGTTAAAACATGTATGTTTTGAGTGCTGGGTTAGTCACTGGTATACAGATACTTTTAATATAACCCTGTTTGTTCAGTAAAATAAGAAAAAAAACCCTATAAAATATAGAATTGGGGAACTTGGAACTTTATTTAACAAGGGCAAAGTTTGGAATACGGGTCTATTTACTCTTCTTTTTTATTTAAGTAAATATGTAAATTGCTAAAAAAAAAGGAAGCCATATGTACATTATATCACTAGTTAAAATGATCAAAGCTAAAGTTTTATAATATGTTTGTAAGCAATTTATGCTGCCATCAAGTTCAAAACTTTGTAAATAGCTTCCTTTCAAAGATATGGTTAAATTATGATTTTATTTTGCTACCTTAAATACTTTACCTGCTCCAAAAACCAACTACTTGAACTGACCCAATTCTCTTGCCATAATTTTACCTTTCTCCATGTAGAGTTATCTTTGAAGTTAATTGTAGAGATGAGTCCCAGAAGGCTTATTGAACTATTTCCCCACTTTACCCATCAAATGAGGTTCAATTATACTCAACAGGAAGAAAAGGTATATATGTGGTTTGGTGCCCAAGCAGACAATACTTAAAACATCAATTGCTCCCTTGGCTTGGGCAAAAGTATACAAAATAGCTATCAGCTTTCAGACAACTGGGAGGTCTTGCATTTGCTCAGTTACCTTGTCATTTGCCAATTCCAGAGTCACTAGATGATAACAATGTGTTTAAAGAGCCATGCCTCTAACCTTTTTCTCTCTAAATCAGATTCTCAACAGGGTAGAGGTAGAGGAGTGAATCTATTAGTTTCACTTAAAGAAATTAGTTTTTAAAATAACTCTATTGTCTTAGTAAACACTTGCTTTATACTTAAAGATATCACCTTTAAGTAGTTAAATTATAGGGGGTAAGATGGTAACAACTATATAATAACATTTAAATCACTCTGAATTCTGGTGACCAGGTTTTTTGTTTGCCTGCTTACTTGTTTGCTTGTTTTATGTGAGCACTGAAAATGCTTTCCTCTATAATAATAAGCTTTGTCATTAAACAAGATCTATATTCTAATCATCACTTTATCTCCATAAGCCCCAGTTTATTATTGCTATAAAAGAGAAAATGGTACCTAAATCTTAGAAATATTTTAAAAACTGAATAAATAACTTGTAAAATACTAGGTCCACAGCCTTTATGTAGAGTGTTTTAGGTCCCATCTCTTTTATTTCTCACCAAATTCTATGAAAATTAATAGGAAAGCCCCTAAACCTGGACATGGCTAAATGGAATCTAACATGGACATTATTGTCTTACAGGAAAACAGAATTATACAAGTTGGAAGTCTTGTTTTAGAGATCACTGGTGACTGGTTCCATTTCCCACAGTAGGAGGATAAAAAGATAGCTTTAATGAGAGCTTAGGCTTTCTGTCTGTTATACCACTTAGAAAGTGTTCTTGACATTGACATTCTCTATGTCTTATTAATATTTAGTAACCTATTAAGTTATAGAAAAAAACATTACTGTATTTGAGTCTGTTACCTCTACTAAAGTAAGCCAAAACATTACATGAGAGAAGTTGTTCTGTAATAGTTTGGAAAACGATGTTTTCATGGTAATAGATTCAAGATGTGACTATGCTGTGGTTGATTCCTTATAGGGTTGGTGATTTAAAGAAAATATAAATAGAAAAAGGAACAATTTGTAAGAATAAATAACACTGCTCTAATATTTCTGAAACCTAATTTATTTTTCAAATTATGAAAGTACCAAAGGAAAATATTGCAAACATTTTTCCCATGACCAAGAATGATTTTCATACTAGCTTCTTGTCTTTTAAAATAGATACCTAGATATGTATAGATGTACCTAAAATTCCTTTTTATTCCCATCTTAAATCAAAATTTCCTTTCCGCCCTGGCCGGTTGGCTCAGCGGTAGAGCGTCGGCCTGGCGTGCAGGAGTCCCAGGTTCGATTCCCAGCCAGGGCACACAGGAGAAGCGCCCATCTGCTTCTCCACCCCCCCCCTCCTTCCTCTCTGTCTCTCTCTTCCCCTCCCGCAGTTGAGGATTCATTGGAGCAAAGATGTCCTGGGCGCTTGGGATGGCTCTGTGGCCTCTGCCTCAGGCGCTAGAATGGCTCTGGATGCAACAGAGCTAAGTCCCAGAGGGGCAGAACATCGCCCCCTGGTGGGCATGCCGGGTGGATCCCGGTCGGGCGCATGCGGGAGTCTGTCTGACTGCCTCCCCGTTTCCAGCTTCGGAAAAATGAAAAAAAAAAATTTCCTTTCCTCTTTTCAAAAAATTCTTTCCATGGTATAATTTAAAGCCTTTCAATGAATTTTGTTTCATATACATATATATTTTACATGTATGACATATATGTGTAATCATGATTTTACTATTACATTATATATTGTCATGTTCATATTATATAAATAGCTTAAACTATCACCTATCATCTCATATCTTACTTAAATATATTTTGAAATCTCTTATTTATATAGGTTAAAATGATTGCTTATATTTGCTGTGTATACTATTTCATTTTATAGGTAATAAATTTTATTTATACATTTACTTAATAATAAAAATTTAAGTTTTTATTACTAAAGATTATTATATTTTAGGTAATATACTTATACAATACAAGTCTAAGTTCACATGTAAAAGAATATTTTAATGATATAGAGCCAGAAATAGAATTGGTAGATCATTCAAAGGTCTAAGAACTCTATGTAATTATTTCATTGTCCTTGAAAATTTATTGCAAATAAATTTGAATTACACTTTTGTATAATATAAAAAAGTTAGATTTATATCTTACTAAATTTAAGAAAATGATATCCAAAGATGTCTATGGATTGAAGCATGTGCTTTAGACATAATAAGAGTTGTCTTGACCTTTCACTAAGTTTTTTAGTTTTTTTCCATACGTCATATAAATTTCTTTATTTCTAACAATAACTATATATATATATTCCTTTGATTTTATAAATATACATTACTGTGTTTTAAGTTTAAGAGTAAAAGACTCACCAGCTTATTCTAAACTAGAGGTTGAATTCTAAAAACAGAATAATGCTTCTTAACATGCACCTAAATGTAGAACATTGAGGGAAATTAAGTTTCTATCTTTATTCATTTTAGCAACAGATATTTCAAAATTTTATATGAAACCACAAATGATCCTGAATAGCCACAACAATCTTGAGGAAGAAGAAGAAAGTTAGAGAAACCACACTACCTGATATTAAACTATACTGTAAGGCTATTGTGACAAAAACAGCATGTTACTATTATAGAAACAGGCATTTACATAAATGGAACAGAATAGAGAGCCAAGAAATCAATGTATAGCTATATGGTTAGGTAATATGTCACAAAGAGCTAAAGATAATCTATTCAGTAAATGGTGTTGGGAAAATTGAACAAATACATGCTAAACACACACACACAAACCCCATGAAAGTAGACTGCCTTCATGCACCATGCACAAGAAAAAGACTCAAAATGAATTAAGGACTTAAATATTAGACTCAAAATTATAAAAGTGCTAGAAGAAAACATAGGCAGTAAAATCTTTGAATTTCTCATAATAATATTTTTTTCTGCTATATCTCTTTAGGCAAGGGAAACAAAAGAAAAAATAAACAAATGGAACTAAATCAAACTAGAAACTTTTTGCACAGCAAAGAAAACCATCAATAAAATGAAAAGACAGCCCACTTACTGGGAGAACATATTCACCAAAGATACATCTGATAAGTGGTTAATGTCCAAAATTTATAAAGATCTTACAAAACTCAATAACCCCCCAAAAAATTAACTAAAAAATAAACAAAGGACTGAATGCGTACTTCTCCAATGAGTACATACAGATGGCCAATAGACATGTGAAAAGATGCTCATCACTATTTATCAAACAAATGCCAATTAAAACTATACTTGTCAGAATGACTATCATCAATTAATCAACAAACAACTGTTGATGAGGATGTGGAGAAAAGGGAACCCTCATGAACTGTTGGTGGGAATGCAGATTGGTGCAGCAACTATAGAAGGAAGTATGGATTTACCTCAAAAAATTAAAAAAGAAATTGCCTTATGACCCAGCAATTCCACTTCTGGGAATTCATCTGAAGATACCCAAAGCACTAATTTGAAATATATACACCTCTATGGTCAGTGCAGTGTTATTTATAATAGCCAAGATTTGAAAGCTGCCCAAGTGCCCATCAGTGGATGAGGAGTTAAAAAATTGGTGCATTTACACAATGGAATGTTACTTGGCCATAAAGAAAAGCAAAATAAAGATCAACTAAGAGATAGAGAACAGGTTGACGGCTGTCAGGGGTGGGGTGAGGGGTGTTTTGAGTGAGGTGGGAGAGAAATTGAGAAAAAAAGACAAAAAAAGAGAGAAAAAGCTCATGAACATGAAAAACAGTGTGGTGATTGCTGGGAGGATGGTGGAGGAAGAAATAGCAGGGATAAATGTGGATAGAAGAAGATTTGATTTAGAGGCGTGAACATACAATATGATGTACAGAGATGTGCTGTAGAACTGATCTTCTGACACCTGTATAATTTTGTTAACCAGTGTCACCCCAATAAATTTAACTTAGAAAGAAAGAGAGAGAGTAAGAGAGAGAGAAAGGAAAAGAAATAAAGAAAAAAAGAAAGGAAGGAAGGAAAGAAGGAAGGAAGGAAGGAAGGAAGGAAGGAAGGAAGGAAGGAAGGAAGGAAGGAAGGAAGGAAGGAAGGAAGGAAGGAAGGAAGGAAGGAAGGGAAAGAAAGAAAGAAAGAAAGAAAGAAAGAAAGAAAGAAAGAAAGAAAGAAAGAAAGAAAGAAAGAAAGAAAGAAAAAGAAAGAAAGAAATACCATGGAGGCCATGCAACTATTAATCCTACTCTCTCATTTTACAGCTATTTTATGTAAAAATAGCTATTGGAGTCTCCTACCATGTATGATAGGAATACTGTAAGAAAACTGTTCTTTTTCCAAGTGCTTGGTAAGAAGTATCAGTATCTTTACTGAAAAATAAAATTATCTTAATGCTTAGTTTGGCCTTTGGAAGCGTGAAGTGCAACAGTGGTGACAGAAGACTAACCATCCTTTAGTGGTTTCCCTTTTGGGATACGAAGGAGGTTCAAACACTTTGTTAATGTTTTGTAATAGCTGCCTATTTTTGGAATTGTAACTTGAAACAATTCAATTCTGTGCTTAATGTGCTTTTATGTTTGAAAATATTAAACAGTTTTCTTGATGGGTAGATCATATCAATTGAAATGAATCTTAATTATAATGACATGCAGGTTTCCATAGGCTTTCTCTTATCCAAATCACCAAATTACAGTTTCATGAAGTAAAATGACTCATTACCTTAATATTTCAGATGATATACAATGGTATTTGTGCCCATATGACAAATATATTAGCAGATACTTCGTTAGTATAACTGCATTTTGCATTAAATTATTATACAAAGAAAAGCAAAAGAGCAATTTATTTTGTGTGTCCAGAAACACCAATGAAGGACCAGACAACATCTTTGAACACCAAATGAAGTCATTTGAACCATATATTTTTAAATTTTTAAATATTTATTTTTTAAATTACAGTTGACATAAATATATTAATTTCAAGTGTTCAACCTAATGATTAGGCATTTATATACCTCATGAATTGGTCACCCTAGTATGTCTAGTACCCATTTGTAACCATAAATAGTTATTATAATATTATTGACTATATTTCCTATTCTGTACTTTATATCCATGTTGCTATTTTTATAACTGGCAATTCGTACTTAATCTCTTTCATGTTTTTCACCCTTCCAAAATTTTCTTTCATCTGGTGACTATCAATTTGTTTTCTGCATCTATGAGTTTTTCTGTTTTGTTTGTTCTTTTTTTTTTTTTAGATTCCTCATATAAGTAAAATCATATGGTATTTTTCATTGTCTGACTTATTTAACTTAGCATATTCTTGTCTAGGTCAATCCATGTCCCAAATGGCAAGTTTATTCTTCTCTTTTTTATGGTTTAGTAATATTCCATTGTGTGGGTGTGTGTATGTATGTATAGATAGATAGATAGATAGATAGATAGATAGATAGATAGATAGATAGATAGATATGGTTATAATTTTTATTTCCCTGCTGATTCATGACATTGAGCATCTGTTTTTTATATGCCTATTGACCATTTGTATGTCCTCTTTGGGGAAATATCTATTTAGGTTCTCTGCTAATTTTTTTGATAAGCTCAGTTACTGTGTTGTAGTTAAATTACTTTGGGGAAGCTAATTTATTTGGGCATCAGTAACTTCATATGTAATATTAACATGTTATTATAAAAAGGATGAATAACTGTCCAGCAACTTGGTCATGTCCATGAATAAATTAAATCTTCACTTATTTTTTAGAACTCATGTTTAACTTTTTTTTAATTGCCAATTTTTAAAGTGTAAATGATTTCCACAGAATAAAAATTTGTTCTTTCCATCAATAAATTGAATGAGCTGGCCACCCTGAGTAGGAATTTATGTATGGTAACAATTAATTAAAAGTTTCCCCTTCAAAAGAAGCATGAACTCTCCTGTGTGCCCTATTCCCTAGCTTACCATTAGTAGTCTATTGTCTCCACTTCCCTGCTGTCTGTATTTCAGCTCTATATTATTAGATGTGTTTCTTTTGGTCTTAAAGAATACTGAAGTTTCTATGCATGCTATTGGTCTATGCCTCACAACTATGCACATAAATGATAAATGCTGTTTAATTATTTGATTATTGAGGTTTATAAAAAATATTAAATTTATTTTTAATGCTCTATTTTTGCTATTAAAGCAAAAAATTTTAAATTACTATAGTAAAGTTGGTAACAGATGCTATGATAACTATTTAACTGCAAATTTTGATCTACTTTGAGTCTGACATTTACTAGTATCTTAAGAGCATAATTATTGTCAAATTATTGTCTTATTTAAATCATATGCAATGATAATAATATTGCTTAATACTACCACAGTATCTAAAATTGGTAAAGTAGACTTTCTACCCAGATCTTATATGCCAAAAAGTTTTTGTCCAAGCTTTTCAAAAACAAATTAGTTAACTGCAGACATTAGTAGCAGTATCCAGTGACTATGAAGACATAAGATTTACCCAAAAGATCAAAGAATATAAAAATATATGCCAAGTTTGGTTAGTTAGTGTGTATTTGCAAGGAAAAACACTTAGCTAATGAATTTCCAGCTTGATAAAGCTCATTGTAGGAAAATTTCATTACAGTGTTACCTCTAAGGATTCTTCTATATGGCATATACATGAGAAAAGCCCCATAAAACACTAGGTTTTGGTAATAGAAGGAAAAAGACAAATGATTTAATTATTACATTAAGGACACAAACAAAAACATTTATTTTAACATTATAATATTAGGTCATAGAATTTTGGCTTCTTGGTTTGGATGAAATAGTGTATATTATAATAATGACTTTTGAATTTATGTTTTCTAACCAAAAATAATATTTATATGGTATTTTGTGTGGAATGGAACTAAACAGCCTCTGCGCAGTTGCAATTATATTTCAGTACATGAAATTAGAACATAAAAATAGAGTAATGTATACACATCAGGTATTTGTTCTTCCTGTACTCATGAGAATATTGTTAGTTTTGTTTTAAAATAGTGCTTTATGGTCTTTATTAGACCAGGTAAAGGATAGTTGAATCAACTATCTTAATGAACCGGGAACAAAGTGAAAAACAAGGTAATTTTTCAGCCTCTGTTTACTAGCATGTCAATTACTCTTTTACTTTGACACAAAGCAGTCAGAGTATTAGTGCACAGGCTGGGACCGTGGACATCTACTCAGTGATAGCCTCCAGGCTGCTGTTTGGAAATCAGTCTTTTTTTACCCTCTTTGTGGTCAATATAACCCATGAATAACTTTTAATTTAAAAAATAGTTAAATGTAAATCACTCTTAACTGTTTTATTATACCAAAAATGCTATCTTTAAAAGGCTAAAGTGTGGACATCTAAAAGACACATTTTTTATTCTCTCCAAAAGTTAAAATTCAGTAATAAGTAAATAACTTCCTGGGTTCTTATTTATAGATACTAATAATCCATGACTTTAAGGTAAAAAAAAAATAGTAGTAATTGTGAACATCTCTTGAATTTTTATTATGTGTCAATCTCTCTTAAGACCTTGAGATACATGTATACAAAATGTTGATTTAAATAAAATAACCTAATATATATATATTAATTTAGATATATATTTACAAATTAAATATATACAATTTAATCTTCAAATCAACACTTGGATGTTGTAGTCACCATTAAAATCTCCTTTTACATGAGACTAGCAAAGAATAAGAAGTTACTATAACTTGCTCAAGTCATGTATCTGCCAAGTGTTGGGACTGAGCTGCCCACCTTGTCTTAAGCTAAAAGCACGGCTGTTCTCGCTCCACTACATTGCATCCTCATTTCCCCAGGAACAACAAGAAAATACTGAAGTACCAATTAATGAGCTCAGGTGAGCAGTGTAAAGAACAGCCCAAAGTCACCTTTGGGAACTATATGTTACATTTAGGATCCCATAGAAATTTGCATTTTTTCCTTTTCCCTCACAAGAAAAGTCATGAGTAAATTCTCCCTCTTAGCTTGCTTTTATGTTTTAGGTCACAGCTTATGGTGTACCACAGAGATAAAAAGTCAAAAGCTAAATTTGCAATTATTTCATTTAAATATGTCTGTTCTCAATTCCACTCAAGTCCCTGACTAGAGAGGGAAAACCTACCTAAAACTAGAGCTAGTGTAATGTTTCCTGATTAGCCTTTACAGGGTTTTCACAGTGGCACGCAACTGGGAAAGAAATGTTTTTGTCCCTCTCCTCACTTTCATATAAAATTTGTAACACGTTTAACACCCGAGGAAGTTAGTGACTCTGAAATAAAGTTATCATTAAGAGGGATTATAGTGGGTCAAATTACAGATTATAAAGTTAGATTATTTAGGTTTAAGACCCTGTTTAACTACACTAGCTATCTCACAACAGCAAACAGCTTAATGTCTCTGTGCCTTAGTTTCGTCATCTCTTAAATAAAATAATGGTATCTGCCTTTAAGGGTACTTAGGAAGATAAATGACCTAATCCATATACAGTATTCTAGAATTTAGTAAACTCCCTGTTATTGTTTATTGTTGTTATCAACATCAATATTATCATTATCATCATCCAGTTCTTTTTCTTCATTCATATTATCTATTCTTCTTCCAAAATCAAGAATTAGTCTCAAATAATTATTGTTCTGACTGTTTAATATAAGAGTGATTTGATATTAAAATTTCCATTATTTTTCAAAAATTTTTAAAAAACGTTAATACCCACTTACAAAAGCTTTAACAATGATCAAATATATGATTATAGAATTTCAACAATGGCAAAATAGGGATTATTCATTGTAACTCATTTCATGTTTAACACAAATACAGGTGCCCTAGAAACAAAACATAGCCTCTAAAATAACCATCATTTGAGAGGTTTAAACTGCTTTAATAAGAGTTGACACATTAATTAATTCAACCCTCAGCTCTTTCTTTTAACTCCCGGGTTAAAAAGCTCAAGACATAAATTTGTCTCTAAATTGTCAATCCTGTTTAGGGCCACTGTTTAACAGTCAAAGCTCTGGCATCTTCTGGATATTTTACATTTGGATCATATCAAACAAGTGAGCTGCTGATCGGATTGTGGACTTAGGCGGACACCAACCTATAAGATAGGCTTCTCACCTGTTAACCTTTCATGTAAATACATTGTAGTAGTGCTCTCTGATGTTTTACAGTTGACTGATTTTATTTCTTAAAAAAAAAATAGAGAAATGGAATTATATTAATATTGAGTTTAATACTTTCAAATCCAGGTTTGACCCTATTTAACATATTTGATCCTATACAACATAGTCAAAATGAAGAGAAGTCTGGCAGACAGATAATAAGGTAGATATTTTACATGTCCTATTCTCCATCTTAGAGAATGGTAACACAATTCACTCATGTTACCAAATCCAAACACAAGGCATCAACTTTTCCTCACTATCTGTAACTAATTGACCATAAGTTCTAACAATTTTTCATACTAATTATCTACATAATTTCAAATTCCCTTCATTTGCACAGTACCATGCTATTATTGCCTCATATCTGAACCCTTGCAGAGTTTTTTATTTGTGTGGGTTTTTTTTTACTGTGTTCTTTGTTTATTTTTTAAATTTATTGGGATGACATTTATTAATATGATTATACATGTTTCAAGCCTATGATTCTATAATACATTTCATTGTGTGCCCACCACACAAAGTCAAATCTTCTTCCCTCACCATATGTACCTGGAGCCTTGTAAAGGCTTCCTAAATATCTCCCTCTGGCAACTGTGGTCCTTTTCAATCATCTTTCCAAATGGTAGCCACTTATCTTTACAGAACACATCTGTTTATAGCACTTTCACCTGCATTGTGTTCTGTTCAGACATAGTCCCCATGCTGCTTCGATTGCTGCTTAAAACCCCTCAGCAGTTCCTCAAAACTTGCTCCATCCCACATTTCCTTCGCTCTCTACTCTGACTAGATTGCCCTAACAGAACATTACAGTTTTTGTTTTCCTCCTTCCTTGGGGCTCTTGTGCAAGTTGTTCCTTTTACCAAGAGCACACTCCTCCGTTTCTCCATGTAGGAGGCTTCTAACCACTCTTTGGATCTAAGCTTTATCATTACTTCCTTAAGGATGCTGCCTTTTCTAGCCAATTCTGATGAGATCAAATCCCATTGCTAAATGTTCCTACAGCATTATGAGTTTGCTCATTAAAATGTTAAACATAGTTACACCTTTTTCCCAAAACAAGTGATCATTTCAATAATATCAACATCCATTAGACTTCTAGTTCTTTGAAGACAAGAAACAGGGTATTATTTTTGCTTTTCTCACCTTTCCCCCCATATTTCTTCTATAGTGACTGGTTTAAAAAATACAAATTCAATGACTTTTTAAATTAAATGAATAAATGAAGAAAATCATTTGTTTTCTTTTCACCTACTATATATCTCTCAGGTTACAAGTGTTTGCATAAAATTATAATTTATCCTTATGATTGGAAAACAGTAAGCAGTAGTTATCTTTGCATTTCTTCTACTTCCCATTTAGTGTGGGGTTTACAGTTTATTCATCTTTGAATCTTAGCACTCAGAGTAATGGCTCTCATGTGGTATGAATTAAAGATGTATAAGATTAAAAAATAAGTGGATGTTTTATGAACTTCACAATTTTTTAAAAGCAACATTGAAATAAAACTTTACAATGGTCTGTACTGGTTATTGGAGCATATCATCACTCTGCTATGAAGGCTATTTCTAAGAGAAACCCTGAGGATTCTCTGTAAATATCTGTCCTCCATGAGCTAATATCTTATTTCCAAGGAAGGGAGCCATGTGATATAAAGGCTCAAGTCCAAGTTGATGATAGCTCTAAATGGACTACATAATCAGTCAATTATATAAGATGAAGGCATGCGGTGCTTCTAAATCAGTACTTGCAGTGTATCCATTGCGATTGGATCCAGAGGAAATTGAAATCTAGTGCTATTTTTTGAGAGGCAGAAATAATGAGAAAAACTACTTGGAACATTCTTTAAAGAACATGCTTGCTTTATGAATGTTACAAAGTTTAATTCTCAATAACTATATTTCTCAATAACTTATAATTATTCTTAAGAAAGAAAAGGTGCGGGTGTTATTTTTGTTTCCCTTATTTTTTAGCAAGAAAGTGAGGGGGGCACTGATTGCTTGTCATTCATGCCTTGACTAGGGGGCTCCATTTCAGCTAGTGCCCTCTAGCACAAGGGGTCAAGCCAGTGACCTTGGGCTTCAAGCCAGCAGCTTTTGGGCTCAAGCCAGGCACCATGGGGTCATATCTATGATCCCACATTCTCTCTCTCTCTTTTTTTCTTTTTGACAGAGACAGAAAGAGAGTCAGTGAGAGGGACAGATGGGGACAGACACAGGAAGGGAGAGAGATAAGAAGCATTAATTCTTTGTTGCAACTCCTTAGTTGTTCAGTGATTGCCTCTCATATGTGCCTTGACCAGTGGGCTACAGCAGAGTGAGTGACCCCTTGTTCAAGCCAGCAACCCTAGGCTCAAGCCAGTGACCTTGGGCTTCAAGCCAGCAACCTTTGGGCTCAAGCCAGTGACCCCTTGTTCAAGCTGGTGAGCCCCCACTCAAGCTGACTATCTTGGGGTTTCAAACCCAGGTCCTCAGTGTCCCAGGTCAATCCTCCATCCACTGTGCCACTGCTGTTTCCCTTCTAAAATGTTAACTTCTTGAGTCAGAGATATCATCTTTCTCGGCTCTGCTGGTTGGAAGTGTGTCTGGTATATAAAGGGATCTCAGTAAATACGTGTTACCATGTGATTGAATCAAAAGGGTATGAGAATGCTGATTTGCCACACCAGATATCATTAATCATTATCACCTTTGGAAAATTTAATAACAATAATATCTTGAAATTTTAATTTACTTGTCTTTAATCAAAGGAGATTGTGCAATTTAGTGTATTATTAGTGATTTTTAATTTATTTTTGTTTTGTGAATTT
This sequence comes from Saccopteryx leptura, assembly GCF_036850995.1. Classification (NCBI taxonomy): domain Eukaryota; kingdom Metazoa; phylum Chordata; class Mammalia; order Chiroptera; family Emballonuridae; genus Saccopteryx; species Saccopteryx leptura. Next base: position 53,928,398 of record NC_089504.1, read on the forward strand.
TCTCTACATGTCTTTTGTTAGCCATCTACTTGAGTTACTTCCAAAATTTAAAGCAAGACCAGTCATCCTGGTTGTGTGTGTTTCTTCACTCTCTGGATGCAGACATGGAGTAGACAAGAGTTGGATATAACCTGGTAAACAAATACAATACAAGGATAGAAGGGTAAGTGTGTCCAATGGAGTGGCTATCGTGACACACCAGGAATACTTGCTAGGTAAGAAAGGAGTTTTGAAATAAGAAAGGTGGTAAGATCAATCAATGTCAATTCCCAGTAATAATTACATAATTATTCTCCTAATTTTTTTCAGAGGTTCTGCTGAGAGATCAAATATATCCAGTGAAATACTTCTATAAAAAGGATACTAATATGAATATTCACCTTCATGAATGGGAAGTGTGATTTTAGAGAGGTTTACACAATGTAAAGATTAATCTGAAACTACTCAGTAACATAAACACTCACAATTTGTATGATATAGTAGTTAGTTCTATATTACAGTAACATTCTCAATCACATTGGTGGAGGCAGGTAGCTGGGTACAATTTATGAGTGGGTAGGTAAACTAAAAGATAAAAACATATATTGTAAATGCACATCAGGATGTGAACTATTTAAGAGCAGTGGCTTTCAAATATTGTGCTGTTCTATAATGCTTATTCTTCAGCTCCATGCCCAGTTTTCTAATACAAGTATTGATCGACTTACGACCTATGCAACTTACAACCATTCAACTTTATAACCACAATCACTAGCCATTACTGCTCCGTGTCTGGCAGCACAAGCTTTGCCCAGCTGGGCGTAGGACAGTGCGGACCAGCTTCCGGCAGCACTACCATCTCCGCGTGCACCATTTCATCTGTTATCCCAGACTTGGAACAGCAATTTGTGTTTTGTGTCTTGGATATTTTTCATCAAACCCCTCCCAAAATATCTACCAAGAGGAAATTGTCTTTGTCTTTGTACATACAGACTAATCAACCTACGACCAAATCGTGTTACGAATGGTCTGTCGGAACCAATTGTGATCGTAAGTTGAGCACTAGCTGTAATCCTCTCTGTGATGCTGCAGTTGGAAAGCTATAAATTACATCCTCAGAAAGGCACTTTCTTTTAAGTTCTGCCAATAGGAGACACTAAAGAAATTATCAGCAGTGATGAAAGAAAGATGAAGAGTTATTCCTGCTTTCTTGATTTTCCTGGGTTTTTCAGTGCCACTACCACAGGAGCAGTTGGTTCAGCCTCCAGTTCATTGTAGCATCCTTAGTATCTGAGCCCTTCCAGAAGTCTCACCGCTGTCGCCTGATAGGTCTAAGCACCAGCTCCAAGAAATCCTTTCCTCTTAGCTCCTATATTCCTCTTCCATTTTGTAGCTCCACCCCTAAATTTCATAGTTTCTATCTATAGTCCTTATTGTTTGAGTTACCTCCATTTTTTTCCTCTATGTGTGTGGTTAGCTTTTCAGAAGTGTTGTAACTGGTTCCATTTAATAAATCCCTTTTGTGTGAAATGAGTCCTCTAGTATTTCCTGACAAAAATGTATATTCAAAACCCTGCTGACTCTGAATTTGACTTCTCAGGGAACCTCATGTATGAAGAATCATACAATAGCAATGTGAATGTACTTAATGCCACTGAACTCTATATGTAAAAATAGCTAAAGTGGTCAATTTTATGCTATACAGGTTTTATCACAATAAAATAATAGAAACAACTCTGAGTGGGATAACATAATAATTAAACTAAAATTTTAATATGATATAATACATTTGTAGAAGTTAAAAATATAACTCTGCAAATTAACCGTATGTAACTCTCCCTAAATATTCTTATCAGGGAAAGTTTAACAGCCAGGACACTACTGACATTTTGGTCCAGGTAATATATTTTTTGTTGGGGGAAGGGAGTTGTCCTTTGCTTTATTGAATGTTTAGCAGGAGCCCTTGCCATGGTAACACCTCCATCTGACTGTGAGCTAAAAATGTTTCCAAATATTAGGTTGTCTTCTGGTGGTCAAAACCCCCCAGTGATTTGCAACCACTTTATTGGAAAATGATGACAAAATTTCTAATTTATGAGTTTTAGGAGAAAGTAGGCTGCACTGACTTTTCTTCTTCAGGATCTGTTTGCTTTCAGAGAGCACAGACACTGGCCTGATCCTAATCTTGCAGTGAGTTTAATGGTGAAGACTTCTTTTCAAATCCTGTAGATTTGTGGTGCTAAATCTGGGTCAGGATTAAGTTGTGTTTCGTTTATATGCACATGAGCAGGATTCCCCACTCTCTCAGGTACAGTATGTCTTTCAGTGTGGTTTCTTAGCTCCATCAAGCTTCCACTGGTTCTTTGGACTGGGAAACATGAGCAAGAACCAGATGTGGCACTGAGTGCTAAATCTGGATCAGGATTAAGTTGTGTTTTGTTTATGTACACATGAGCAGCATTCCCCACTCTCTCAGGTACAGTATGTCTTTCAGTGTGGTCTCTTAGCTCCATCAAGCCTCCACTGGTTCTTTGGACTGGGAAACATGAGCAAGAACCAGATGTGGCACTGAGGTACTCCTTCTCATTCTTCATTGCTAGATTTTTCTTTTTAACTTACCTTCTTAATGATAGTTTCTCAGGGCTGTTTGGTGGATCCTATTATTTTCTCTGCCTTCATTCATTACTTATATGATCTCATCTAGGCTTATTTCTTTCACCATCTCTTTGATGAGTCCACCATTTCTCCAGTGAACTCCATCCAGTCATATATGTCTAATTACTACCTACTCAAAATATTACATGCCTATCTAATAGATATATCAAAAACTATATATCTAAAAATGAGTTTGTGCTTTCCACCCCACCAGCTCCCTCACCCACTCTCTTTTTCTTGTCGTTTGCCTCATTGTAGTCAGTGGAAGTTCAGTTGTCAAAATTGCTTAGGCCAACACATTTTAATTCTTCTCTTTCTTTTATCCCCATTGAAACCATTAGAATATTTTGTTTACTTATTTTGAAAACATATCTAGAAATTTCACCACTTCTCACCACCTTTACGATGATTCCTTTGATCCAAGCAAACCAAATTGAATAAGCTTCTGACTGTTCCTATACTTGCCTCATCCTATTTTGTTTTCCACACCAAATCCAGTGTAATTTTATGTAAGTCTTACTATGTCATTTATATGCTCAATTCTTCCAATTGCTTTCCATTTTACCTTCACTCCAAGTAACAGCTGAAGTCCTCACTGTGGCCGACCAGGTTGGGTATGACTGCCATCTATTCACCTTATCAGTCTTGCCCCCTCTTGTCATTCACTCTGGCCATTCACTCTTGTCTTCTGTACTTTCTGTTTCCTGCATCTTTAATGAATTCTTTCCAGACACCCCCATGGTTCTATCCCTTCCTTCTTTCAAGTTTCTATTCAAATATTATTTCCTCAAAGAAATCTTTCCTGAATATCTTATCTTAAACTACTTTCTTACCCCCATTCTCTCTTGCCTCCCTGTTTGATCAGCTAATCATAATTTGGCATATTAGAGACTTATGTCTTTATAGGTGTATTTTATTTTTCTCCTAAAACATATACATTTTATGAAAACAGGGATGGTGTTTTATTTATTCTTGTATGCTTTGTACTGTAATAGTGCCTACCATGGACTCCCAGCTCATATTTGGTGAAATAGTAAATAAATGGTCCTCTCAAAATGTGTTGAACAGCATAGATAGGCTTAATTTGAGATGGGAAATAGATTAGAGAATGAAAGTTCAGCCTAGGGTACAGGGTCCTTGTAGTTAATTCAATACAAATGCTCTTTTGACCTATTTCAGGCCTCCTAGCAGAAAAATCAAACTTATTCAATAGTGCGCCCAAGAGTATACACAAAGAACAGTGGTTGGTATTATAACAGAGGTCTGATGAAATAGTCACAAGACTGCATTAATAAACTGCTGATTTTCTTCTCAAATAGTGATGGTAAAACTTTTGGGTTAACTGAAGACTTAAAAAATAAAGGATATAAAGCTAAAAAATTTGTGATGGGGAACCTGCCTTCCTCTTACTTCTTTTTTTTTTGTAGACATTAACTCTCTTTGTTGCTCTCTGCGTCCTTACATGCACCTCTCCAGGGGAGAATGAGCTGATTGGTGTGGCTTAGACTATTTCCTGCTGCTTTGTCTCTGGGGGCTCAGAAAACCTGAGCTTTTGACCTGCTCTAGACCTGTTGGTAAGCTTAGCAGTAAAAGTCCCATGCTACAAAAAAAGGACTGTGTTTTTCAAGGGTAGATATATCTGTTTCAGGCTTGTTCTATTTGCAAATCCATATAGATAACAATCCTTAAGCCTTGTGTTCACATTAGCCATCATAAGTAATAAAAGTACCCCTTAGGTATATATTTGCTTCTTTTAACATTTGTAATTCTTACTAAATTCAGAAATCAGGCAAGAGGGAAATCATCTAATTCATTAGCTCCTTCATTCCAGCTACTTTATGTTCTTGCTGTCTATAGCTTGCAAATTTTTTTAAAAAATTTTAAGATGATATTATGTAGAAGTACTCAAAAATTAAGTAAGCAATTGAAAACATTTTTTTCAAAGGAAGTTCGAGATATCCCCTTTTCTCTGGGTACACCGCATCAGCCTGGGCATTTGGTAGTGAATTTACAATACTCAATCTTAAACCTTTGAGGCTTTCCTGAATCCCACAAGTTTTTGATGCTTAAAAACTTCTATGAAACCTCATTTCTATTATATATTTAAAAAATTGAATGAATATAAATGAATCACTAAAAACAAACACATAGCTTTGTATAATTAAATCATTTAATCCCCAAAATATATCTGAAACAGCTAAAAAGACTTCATCAGAGTAAATGTGATATTGTAATCGAAACAATAAAGTCAGTGGTTTTCAATGTTTTTACATATAGGGACTGCTGAAAATATGAGAATTATTCCAGGAACTGCTAGGGCAGAAATCACCCTAAGCATTAGTACATTTAACAAAGATTATTGGGTCTGTAATCTTCATACAATATCAGAGTGGTTAACTCTTTCATGGACTGGCAGAAAATTTCTGGTGGACAGGTTCGCAGACCAGAGGTTGAAAACACTTGGTTAAGTAATTCTTATCCCTTAAAAAGCTTGAAATATAACAGAAAAATAAATGAAAAAGAAAAAGAACATACAAACTATTACCTCAAGACAAGTAAGAGTAATTTTCTGTAATTATTTGTTTACATTTCCAGAAGTAGATGATTTCTATAATAAGGGAGCAAAAACAGTAGTGATAGGTGTGAGTTAATTATAAACACAAAAGTAAGAACATATGCTAGCAACCTGATCCAACAATCCCCAATCCCATCCAAAAGAAAATAAAACATATATCCATGTAAACTGTATTTTTTAAAATAACCCAACCATGGAAAGAGAGCAAGTGTTCATTAATTGGTGAATCGATAAACAAATTGTAATATATTTATACTCAACCACAAAAATTTTCAGGATAGGTATACATGCAGCAACATAAATTAATCTAAAAAATATTTTGTGAAGTGTAAGTCAAACATAAATACTACATACTTTATAATTCCACGTGCATGACCTTCTAGAAAAGGGAACAGAAAGCACATGAAATTATGTGAAGATGGAGTCAGGTGAGGCACTACACTGAAAAGAAACACATGGAAATGTTCTATAGCTTGATTATGGTATACATGATTGCTTACAATTGTCAAAATTCACCCCAAATGTATAAATAGAGAGCTGTGTAAAAGGAAATAAGAGAAAAGATTGAAAGAACAAGAGTAGATATTTTCTCAATATGGATGTACTGGGTATATTCACATCATGGAATAGTTAATCCCTGCTCCGTCTTTAATTACTTCTTGAGCACATTCTGCTGTTTCAGGCTCCTTTCAGTTACGAGAATACTTGCATTTTTATAATTTAGATGCAGTTTATATATGAATGACCCAGTATTTTTAAATTTAAGTTCAAATTTTACATTCAATTCAACTCCTTCACCATCACTTTCACCCCCATAGCCCCAACTTAAGTCTGACATGTGGTTAATAGACCCATAATGAGGAAGAGGTTAAAGCCTATACATATTCAACTGGACTCTTTCTCTCTCTGCCTATCCCTCCACCCATCTGCATTTCCCTTCTTTCACTTATATATTAAGGCTAAGGAGAAAGAATGGGAAGAAAAGGACAAAATGGTGTATTATTTGATCACCGGTCCTCTATGTGTGGAGCAGTCTTAAATAATAACCTGCAATCTTCTCTTGGGTCAAGTATCCTTGATGCAGGCAATACATTCTCTGCCTGACATATTGTAACTCAGTTTCTATTCCCAGGGGTCTAGGCATTACTTTGTACTACTGGTATCCTGTTACCTACAGGCTATCTTTCAATGCAAAGTCCTTTCATGATGGCTCACAGCCTGGCTAACTTCTATGATCCCCATTGAAATCCATGGAAAAGGTACTCATTTTTGCCACATTAAGGGTGGTTGTACAACTTTCTTATTACTGTTCTTCTCAGTCTCACTTCTGTTGCTCACTGTTCCAACCAAATTGTGCCTTCAGAATTCTTGTGGGAAACAGGCACATGATCCCCAAAATCTAAAGTTATGGAGGAGGACCAAGCATATAATTTTTTTAAATAAAATATTTAACTTCACTTCCTTTCAGTTCAAATGACAGACACAGCATCAGCTGACTGATTAAGCTGCTTGGCAAGCATTGAACCAAAGCATGAGATGTTTATGCAATTGCCTCCACCTCTGTAAGTACCTCTTTAGGTGAATGCAGTGGATGGGGCAATTGGGAAAGAAGCACTTACTATTCTCCTCTGCTGGAAAAGAAAGAGAAAAGGCATTTTCCATATAAACCTTTAATTAGCCTTTTTAAAGGCTCAAGAGCACTGATGAGGAGATCTCAGGAACATCTTATCTATCTCTGAGAAGCCCTGTAAGGTTTTCCAAGCTCTGAAATTTCAGCTGCTGTGTAAGACTGTTTGTTGTTAGTTTAATATCTTCTCATCTTTTACATTCTTCTCAGATTTTAGGGGAAAAAAATCTAGGAACCATATATCCAGAATTTTTTGTCAGCACAGTGTAGGCTCCACTTTAAAAATCACAGATACTCTATGGGTATAAGAAAAATGAAGAGAGCAATCACCATTGTTCTATGGTGAGAGCTTTAGGTAGACATGTGGGTCTTGGCAGGTGGCAGATATAGAAGTTTTCCAGCAGCTTCAAGTGCCCTTCTCTTCGTTTTTGGTGCTGTAGGCAGATGGAGATGTTTTTCTGCAGTCCTTGCCCTTCCAAATTTACTGAAAGCCAATAGTGGCCTTCTTCAATATTATTCCATTCTTCTGATTGTTGTGAAGTCTGTGAAAACTCTTAAATTTCTTTCTACTCCAAATTTCTAAAGTGACTTTTTTTCTTTCTTTTAGAACAATGACTGATGCAGCAACTCTTTTTAAATGTAGAGATATTTATTTTCTACTTTTCTCTGTTTAGTAACTCAACCTGAAATTCTCAGACAATAGCTTCTGGTTACCTAGCCTGGGAAACAAATCAAAACTTTATAATTCTGATTGTCAATTACATACAGCAAAGATATGTATAAAACGTGTTGATGGAGCCAGGCCTGTGTCCTGTTGTGGGCACTGGCCAGAATATATCACAACAACTGAACAATTTGTTTAGGGGTTTGGAGATGGAATAAAAAATCTTGAGTACACATTGATATAGCCCACCTTAACTCAATTGAATTATGTATGTTAATAATACTGTTTAGTCAAACTTTCTTCCTCTAGAATCATAACTAGACAGCTTTGGTAATAGGACCTTAACTTAGGGACAAATAATAAAGGGAAGGAATACTTTTTTTGAGGGCCTCATGAGAAACGTGAGCATCATTCAGAATCATAGAATATTGGAATGTCATTCAGGACACTCTGCAAGTCCAACAATCAACTAATGACCCAGCATTCATATCAGCAGGCTTCTGTTGTTCTAGCTGGCAGGCTCAGGTTCTGTCTGACTCTGTTTTAACTTATGTCTCATTTCTCTCTGCACTCTTCTGTTCCATCATGTTTTTTTGCTTAGTGCCTTCTCTTTTGCTACATGCTGAATATTTCCACAAAGCTTTCCCTTCAACTAGAAAACTTTTCAGTGTGAAGAATTTGTGTGTAGATCATCACTGTAGCTCAGGAAATCACATTATTGGTTTCACTGGATCTAATGGGAGGAAATGAGGAAAATGTGATCAAGGATATTGTTAGATATGTCCGTTAAATTTTTTTTATAATAAAACAAAATAATACTATAAGCATTATAATAACAGATTGTCCTTTTGTATGTAGTAAATCTAAAACTTAATACAAGTATATACTTGCTAGAAATAAATTATTGCCTGTTATAGAGATGAAAGACTCATTAGTTGAGTTCAGCATGTGTGCATACCTAGTTGTTTTACTATACAAATAAAATAATCTAAATACAAGAGGGTGTATGTTTCTCTAAAATTATTACATATAAGAAAAATACAATATTAAACCAATTTCAGAGCAATGAATCAGTCATTTAAATCATTCTTTAAAAAGCTTGTTATTTTTCTTCTTTGCATGTTCACTATTGTAAAAAAAACCAAATAATAGTAATCTAAGTAATTTCTTCATGAAACACATGGAGCCTTGAGCTGCTTTCTTTTCCTGATACTTTAATAGAGCAGGTCATTAGTAGGTCTGCTCCTCTCTGCTGCCAAGTATGGAGCCCAACGTAAACTTGCTTTCTGTAGTAAAATGGCCATGCATGTTCCACAACTTCTGCTTCTCATCTCTTGTTCCTTCTCTTTTAGCAAACACAACAGAAAATCCTGGAAAGTTTTATTCATGCCTTTAGACATCTGTACATTAGAAAATGTTTATAAGTTAACAATGCTATTTTTATAAGCAACTTCTAATATGTAGTTATTATAAATCAATTTATGTGCTAACCAATGTTATATTACTTCCTTTGAAACTCATATATGCCATTGCCAGTTAGCTCAGCAGTAGAGCGATGGCCCGTTGTATGGATGTCCTGGGTTTGGTTTCTGGTTAGGGCATACAAAAGAAGCGACTATCTGCTTCCCACCCCTCCCCTACCCCTTCTCTCTCCCCCTCTTCCTTTCCCTCAGCCATGGCTCAATTGGTTTGAGTGCATCAGCCCAGGGTGCTGAGGATAACTCCATGGATCCTCCATCTCAGATGCTAAAAATAGCTTGGTTGCCAGCATGGTCCTAGACGAGCAGAGCATAGGCCCTAGATGGGATTTGCTGGGGGAATCTTAGTCATATCTTATGGAGGAGTCTGTCTCTCTATCTCCCCTCTCTCACTTGGAAAATAAGAATAAGAAGAAAAAGAAACATCTATTTTGCATATAATGGCAATTAAAGATTGTTAGATTAGCAACAGTAGTATAATATTTAGGGAATATTTCTTACATGACAAGCACTATAAGAAACTTAAAAGTATTATTTCTTCTCAGAAGAGGGAAGCAAGGCTAGAGATTTTATGTAAGTTATATGTGTTGATACATATAATAAGTGAGAGATCGAGGACCTGACTGTAATAATGACTGAGTCTAAAGTTCGCATTTTATGTGCCATACCCACTTCTAGCAAGGTACCAGATTTTATTGTTTGTTTTGTTTATTGCTTGTATTTATTACTAAATTTATTATTATTTACAATATATATTTTGGAAAATATCCCAAATAAATATACCTACTTTTTCATAATAATTCTACTTTAAAATACTACTGATCAATTTTTAGATGAATTAAATAAATTTTTTATTCAGATGCTCTTTTATTTTCAGTAAGCAGAGTACAAATGATTGAATATTCATGTTTTTCATTTCTAAAATACATACGGAAATAATACTATATAAAAATATTCATTGGGCCCTGGCCGGTTGGCTCAGCGGTAGAGCATCGGCCTGGCGTGTGGGGGACCCAGGTTCGATTCCCGGCCAGGGCACATAGGAGAAGCGCCCATTTGCTTCTCCACCCCCCCCTCCTTCCTCTCTGTCTCTCTCTTCCCCTCCCGCAGCCAAGGCTCCATTGGAGCAAAGATGGCCTGGGCGCTGGGGATGGCTCCTTGGCCTCTGCCCCAGGCACTAGAGTGACTCTGGTCGTGGCAGAGCGACGCCCCCTGGTGGGCAGAGCATCGTCCCTGGTGGGCGTGCCGGGTGGATCCCGGTCGGGCGCATGCGGGAGTCTGTCTGACTGTCTCTCCCTGTTTCCAGCTTCAGAAAAATACAAAAACAAACAAACAAAAAAAAGAAAAAAAAAATATTCATTGAACATCATTCCTTTTATAACGTGCATTTTTTCCTTATATACATAGATTTTCAAGAAGCACTTGTTAAAATAAATCCTAAATTTTTTACTGCCCTTAAGTTTCTGGATAATATTGTTAATGTTAATTAAAATCTCATTATTGTAATAATAACTTTAAACAGGAATGATGCAGTTCAAAAATAAATATGCTCTTTGTTACTTTGAAAATCACATGTATTATTTGATTTAGTTAATATACAGGGTAAGACAAAAATAAGTTTACATTTATTCATGTGGAAAATAATACAATAACTAAAAAATAGTATCAATATAAGAATAAACTGTGCATTTTGCATACTTAGAACTGTAAACCTACTTTTGCCACACCTTTATTTATCAATATTCACTCAGTGGCCTTTCCTGCCCTTACATTTTTCTGACATAAAATTGAATTTTTATTGATCTATATTTTTTCTTTCTTTAAAAAATATTTTTATTTATTTATTTATTCATTCATTTTAGAGAGAAGAGAGAGAGGGATAGACAGAGAGAGAAGGGGGGAGGAGCAGGAAGCATCAACTTCCATATGTGCCTTGAACAGGCGGTAGGTTGGGATATCACAATTCTTCACATGTAAATCCTTCAGCTCGCTTCTTCCAAAAGCAAGGACATTCTCTTACAATGTCATATCTTCATTACCTAAGAAAATCTACAAAATAATTTTAACATTAACCAACATATAGATCATACTCAAAAGTCCTTAATTTTTCTCAAAATCTACTTTATAGGAGATAATTGTGGTTTCAATTTAGGAAGCCAGCAGGGTTCACATAGTACATTTGGCTAATATGTGTATTAAGTCAGCTCCTTCATTTCTACATTTTATTTATTTATTTGAATGGTCTAGTCACATTGCTCTGCAGAAAATTCTATAGCCCATATTCTTCTGATTGTTTTCTAGAGTAAAATTCAGTCAAAATTATGAAAGCAAACTAATATCACAAGAATGGTTCTATGCCTTTTATAAGGTATATTAACTGAAGACTTCCCACCATTGACAATGTTGTGTTTGACTACCTGATTAAGACAGTGAAAGCTAGGCCAGGTCTTCTTCATACTTTCTTTCTTTCTTTCTTTCTTTCTTTCTTTCTTTCTTTCTTTCTTTCTTTCTTTCTTTCTTTCTTTCTTTCTTTCTTTCTTTCTTTCTTTCTTTCTTTCTTTTTCTTTCTTTCTTTCTTTCTTTCTCTCTCTCTCTCTCTCTTTCTTCCTTTCTTTCCTTTCTTTCTTTGATTTTTTAGTGAGAGAGGGACAGATAGGACAGTCATACAGGAAGGGAGAGTGGTGAAAAGAATCAATTCTTCATCGTGTCACCTTAGTTGTTCATTGATTGTTTTCCCGTATGTGCCTTGACCAGCAGGCTCCAGCTGAGGCAGTGACTCCTTGTTCAAGCCAGCGACCTTGAGTTCAAGTTAGCGACTTTGGGTTTTAAGCCAGCAACCTTTGGCTTCAAGCCAGTGACCATGGAGTCATGTCTATAATCCCATGATCAACCTAGCAACCTTGCGCTCAGGCTGGAGAGCTACACTCAAGCCAAAGAGCCTGTGCTCAAGTCAAATGAGCCTGTGCTCAAGATTGTGACCTTGAGATTTCAAACCTGGGTCCTTTGTGTCCCAGGTCAATCTTCTATCCACTGTGCCACATCCTGGCTTCCTTCTACACTTTAAAAACATATATTTTGTCCTGATCTGTGGTGGCACAGTGAATAAAGACATCTACCTGGAAAACCTAGGTTGCCAGTTCAAAACCCTGGGCTTGCCTAATCAAGGGAGTTGATGCTTTCTTCTCCTCCCTCGGTCTCTCTCTCTCTTCTCTCTAAAATGAATAAAGCCTTAAAAAAATAAATAGACAAAAGCACATATTCTGACTCACTCCTTCTCTGACAGTTTTTCACAAGTCACTTTCATGCACATTGTTGGTTTTGCCAACATCCCCCTTTTTTTAGGAGTAACAAAGTTGTGATTTATTTTATCTTCCCCCACCCCGTTTTTATCAGATAGCATCCTTTTTTTTAAAGAAAAACTTTCTTTTTTCTTTCTAACCAAGAAAGTATTTCAGGTTTACATTAAAATTACCTTGTCTAAGATAAGAAATCTTCCATTTCTCTCAGGCCCTACATTCTTTTTAGAGGAAAATGGTATTTCATAATGGGAGTTCAATATGTTCCTTGCTTTTGGAATGTCACTGTTTCTATGTAGTTTCAGTGTACATGGCCAGGAAATGTGTGTGTGCACATATATATTTTTATTAACCCAAAAACTAACAAGTACATACTGATTCTTACAGATCAAATTTAACATCATTGGATTCTTCTGTTAGTCTTCATTTTCAAATCTATATCTGTTTCTCCTTTCCCCACAAACTCAATATATTTACTCATTTGCTCTATTCCACTATTTTCTGCCCATGGTTTCAGAATTAAAACACAATACTACTAGACTAACTAAATAGGACTAAAATTTATTTTTTTGTGTGTGCACGTGACTTTTTCCCTCTCATCCACAAAAGTAGCATATGATATACATTTTTTAAGACCTTGCTTTTTATTTTTTAAATCTAAAGTAGCCTGAAATTCTTTTCATGTTGATTGACATAGTCTTCATATTATCTATGGTAGTCATTTTATGGATATTTTGTAACTGATTCAGCTAGATTTCAATGAAGGTGTATACTAAGATTGTTTTCAAAATTTAACTATCACAAAGAATGTCATAATGGATAACTGTGCTTTTATGTTGGTTCATATTTAGAGAGGTATATATTCAGGATAAATTTATAGTAGTGGGATTATACAATAAAACAGCACATGCATATGTGACTTTGTTATATAATGTTAAGTTTCTCTCCATAGAGGCTATGGTTTTTTGATCACTCACCGATACTGTATGAAGTTCATTTTCCCACAACTCAAGTTTTAGATTTTTGCCAAACTGGGATGTGAGAAATTGTATCTCATTGAGGGTAAATTTGCAATTCTTTCAGCATTCATTTGTCATCTTTTTTCTTTTAGGTCTACACAAACAAGTTTTTATTCACACAAAGTTTTAGAAGGTCCTTTACAAATATTTTAACACATCCATGAATGAAAATTGAATCCAAATACAATATTACTCACTTGGACTTAGAATGCTTAAGATTTTTTGTCAGTAACAAATAACTTCATATGCAATATTAAATGCATCTTTCCATTAAGTGGTAGTCTTTAAAAGCAAATTCATACTTCCACATCATTTCTCACTCTGCTCTAATTTAATTCAGACTACTTATGATTATTGTGAGCAATTACTTTTAACAATTTCCTTTTAAATCCCATATGGTAATGATTAAAACTTGAAAGCTTTAAAAGAAAAATAATGCAAAAAGAAATATTTTAAATAAGTTTAAGAAGCCTGCTTTGGGCTCTGGTTGTCTCTTTATCCCCTGTCAAACCCCCATGCAAAGTTCCCCAATGGATTTGTTTTCCTTTTAAATGAGTGGGAGAAAAAAATTATTTTCTTCCATTTCTTTTCAAAAGGAAGGCTTTATTTAAATTATTTATTTTTGAGACTACAAAATGCTGACATTTAAATACTCATTCAACAAAAGTAATGTATTTCTCAAACTTATTTATTTATTTATAAATTAAGTTTTGAATCATTCCAATAATCATTTCCTTTTTACTATTACCTTGTATTCTTATATAACATTTTTAAGATGTGAGGCCTGAAGCTGCAAGGAACATTTGTCATAAAAATTTAAAAATTGGCCCTGGCCGGTTGGCTCAGCGGTAGAGCGTCGGCCTAGCGTGCAGAGGACCCAGGTTCGATTCCCGGCCAGGGCACACAGGAGAAGCGCCCATTTGCTTCTCCACCCCCCCTTCCTCTCTGTCTCTCTTTTCCCCTCCCGCAGCCAAGGCTCCATTGGAGCAAAGATGGCCTCTGCCTCAGGCGCTAGAGTGGCTCTGGTCGCAACATGGCGACGCCCAGGATGGGAAGCATCGCCCCCTGGTGGGCAGAGCATCGCCCCTGGTGGGCGTGCCGGGTGGATCCCGGTCGGGCGCATGCGGGAGTCTGTCTGACTGTCTCTCCCTGTTTCCAGCTTCAGAAAAATAAAAAATAAAAATTTTAAAATTATAGCATATATCTTATTGACTCAATTGATTTTCAAAAATTGTTCTAGTTTTAAAATTGCCTCAGGGGGCCCTGACCAGTTGGCTCAACAGTAGAGCGTCAGCCTGGGTTATGGACGTCCCAGGTTTGATTTCTAGTCAGGGTACACAGGAGAAGTACCCATCTGCTTCTCCACCCCTCCCTCTCTCCTTTCTCTCTGTCTCTCTCTTTCCCTCCCGCAGCGAAGTCTCCACTGGAGTAAAGTTGGCCCGGGCACTAAGGATGGCTCCATGGCCTCCACCTCAGGTGCTAGAATGGCTCCAGTCACATTGGAGCAATAGTCTACATGGGCAGAGCATAGCCCTCTTGTGGGCATGCCGGGTGGATCTTGGTCAGGTGCATGCAGGAGTCTGTCTGCCTCCCCACTTCTCACTTCAGAAAAATACAATAATAATAATAATAATAATAATAATAATAATTGCCTCAGGGTACAAGCTGAGAGTTAAAATATCAATTATGAAATCCCCAAATCAAATAAAACCAAAACAGCCTAGTTGAAAATATCGATACAAATAATTTCCCCTAGAAAAGCATATAAAGTGAAAACGTAAAAGTAAAAATAATTTTATTTTAAAGAACAAATTTTTCAGTGTAAAGATAACTAGTTACTTCTTTTAAGCAGGTATCTTCCACCAAACAGAAAGGAAGGAAACTGGTAAAAGACAAAATGGTTGCTGCAGATCCTAATGGCTTGTTCCTATAGTGGCTGCAATCTTCCCACAAGACAACTGGATTTTCTGTTCATTGTTGAAAAGAAAGAACATGATCTTAAAAAATATATATATATATATTGTAAGCTGTTTCCACTTTAAAACTTAACTATGGCCCTGGCCGTTTGGCTCAGTAGATAGAGCATTGGCTTGGTGTATGGATGTCCCAGGTTTGATCCCTGTTCAGAACACACAAGAGAAGGCACCATCTGCTTCCTTCTCCCTCTTCCCCTTCTTTTCCTCTTCCTCTCCCACAGCCAGTGGCATGGTTTGAGCCCGGGCCCCAGGTGCTGAGGATTGCTCAGTTGATTTGAGCATCAACCCCAGGTGAGATTGACAGGTGAATCTTGATCAGGGAGCATGAAGAAGTCTGTCTCACTATCTGCCCTCTTTTCACTAAAAAAAAAAAAAGAACTTAGAAAATTAGGCAAAATTATACCTTTACAAAGTGTGCCTATATTATTACTATTCAGTCTTAAATGTTGAGTGTAAATATTTCAGCATCTAGCAGTCAGTGACCACTTGGATTGAATTCTAAATGTGTAAATGGGAAGTTTTCATGTGTCAAACACATATGAATTATTTTTTATTCTAAGTTTTAAAATAATGTTTGCTTAAAAATTAAAATAACTGATAAAATTTTGCCAATTATATATTTCTCTATTGAAAATTAACACAATAAAAATTATGAATTTATGGAAATAAAATAGAACAACCTGGTACTACTGCTAGGTATAATAAGTTTAATCAATAGTTCTACTGATGATTTATAAATGTTTGCTTTTAGAAAGACAGAATAAAAATATTATTTTCTCTTGCTGCTATCAAAATCTAGTTTTAATAATAATCCTATTAAATATAATATACTTTCATTTAGTTTTGAAATTGTTAAAAGTGTTTTTTTCTGTTCTCATATTTTTAATTGATCAGCTTTTGTAAATATTTAAGAAACATTTGAAAATAAACTTTGTTCTTATTTTTCTGGAAATATATTTCAAAGTAGGACAATCCATATGGCATTACTAATTTTATTATCTAAGGATTCTACATTTGTCAATTTGATCTACCATGTTGTAAGTTATGGAATAAGGATCTAATTATTTTTAGAGACTTTAGGTTTTAGCATTATATGTAAATTGATGAAAGTCTTACTCCCATCTTTATAACAAATATCCCAGTCAAATTTAAAAACAATCTTTTTTTTTTATGTGAGAGGAGGGGAGATAGTTAGGCACACTCCTGCATATGCCCCAACAGTGGTCTAGCCAGCTAGCCCATCTGGGGTCAATGCTTGAATACCAAGCTATTTCAGCACTTGGGGCAGGTGTGATCCAATGGAGCTGTCTTCAGTACCCAGGGTCATGCTAAAACTAATTGAGCTACTAGTTATGGAAGGGAAAGAAGAAGAGAAGGGGAAGAGGAAAGGAGAAAAGCAGATGGTCACTTCTTCTGTATGCCCTGACCAGAAATCAACCCAAGATGTCTATATATTGAGCCAATACTCGATCCACTAAGCCAGTGGCCAGGACAGCAATCATTTATTGAACTTATCATTGGACATAGGTCTCAAGGTAAACTGTAACCCTGTAATTTAGAGAGACAGTCTTATTCAGAAAGATATAGCACTGGAGATTTGTTTACCTGGACAAGAAACTGAGAATCCTTAAGCTGGTGGCAACAATTAAAGTATAATTTGCAGAAACTGGTAAAGACTGAGTAACTAGTTTGAAACAGAAACTCTTCCAGACAACAGTCATAAGAGAGTTGTCATGCTTATTCAGCATTTACTTTAGGATCTCACCAAGTTTTCATGGTAATGATTTGAGACAAATTCTCAGATTGTGCTAGTTGGGAGATGGGAAGGCCACCAACTTCACACCTTTTCAGAATCTTCTCCCTAAGACATAGCTAACATCCAGCAGAAAATAACTCACAAGAAGACAATTCTGAAAACTTTTTTAGTTGGAGAAAGTGAATTTGAGCCCAGTTCTAGCTTTCTTGTCTCATCTAAAAGAAGAAAGAAGGAAAGAAAGAAAGAAAGAAAGAAAGAAAGAAAGAAAGAAAGAAAGAAAGAAAGAAAAGAAGAAGAAGAAGAAGAAGAAGAAGAAGAAGAAGAAGAAGAAGAAGAAGAAGAAGAAGAAGGAGGAGGAGAGGAAGAAGAAGAAGAGAAGGAAGGAAGGAAGGAAGGAAGGAAGGAAGGAAGGAAGGAAGGAAGGAAGGAAGGAAGGAAGGAAGGAAGGAAGGAAGGAAAGGAATGAGTTTCAAGAAAACAGATAAGGAACATTGCAGTGGGAGAGAGAGTAGTAAATGGGTTTTAAAAAGACACACCTCTGGCCCTGGCCGGTTGGCTCAGCGGTAGAGCGTCGGCCTAGCGTGCAGAGGACCCGGGTTCGATTCCCGGCCAGGGCACACAGGAGAGGCGCCCATTTGCCTCTCCACCCCTCCGCCGCACTTTCCTCTCTGTCTCTCTCTTCCCCTCCCGCAGCCAAGGCTCCATTGGAGCAAAGATGGCCCGGGCGCTGGGGATGGCTCTGTGGCCTCTGCCTCAGGCGCTGGAGTGGCTCTGGTCGCAACATGGCGACGCCCAGGATGGGCAGAGCATCGCCCCCTGGTGGGCAGAGCTTCGCCCCTGGTGGGCGTGCCAGGTGGATCCCGGTCGGGCGCATGCGGGAGTCTGTCTGACTGTCTCTCCCTGTTTCCAGCTTCAGAAAAATGAAAAAAAAAAAAAAAAATAGAAAAAAAAAAAAAGACACACATCTGGGAAAGGGTGAAAACCGTTTATGAAAGCCACAGGCCCACATAGATTTAGAGATAATGATAAATATTCCCGAACTTTCACACCCCACCATAACTGATAAGCCTCATGTATTCTAACTGATTACCAGTGAAAGAGCTGTGAGATAGAGGCTCTCTGAGGAGCATTCATCTGAAATTTATAGCCTAACGTTTCTATCTCAATAAACTGGAGAAAGAAACCAAATTAAACCTGAGGCAAACAGAAGAAAGGAAATAATATTAGAGAAGAAATCAGTGAAATTAAAAATAGAAAATAGACAAAATTACTGAAAGCAAAAGGCAATTCTTTGAAAAGATTAATAAAATAAATATACTACATCATGAGCCAGGCTGACCAAGTAGAAAAAAAAAATACAAAATGGCAATATCAGAATTGAGAGAACAATAATCACTTCTGATAACCTGGGCATTACAAAGTAATAATAATAAGGAATTGCTAAGAACAATTCTGTCAAATGGGCATTTCCATGGGGAAAAACAAAAACAACAACACACACACAACTAAAACTCACTCAAGAAGTAATAGATTACTTGGACACCCCTATAGTTATTAAGAAATTATATTAGTAGTGATATAATTTTGCATAAAAGAAAACATAGGGTCCAAATAGTTTCACTGGTAAATGCTATCAAACATTTAAAGAGGAAATATCAATTCTGCACAATCTCTTCCAGAATCTAAAAGAAAAGGAAAATTTTCTTTAATTAATGTAGGGGCAAAAATCCTTAACACAATATAAAAATATTAAGTCCATCCATTTAAAAATTAAAAAGAAAAACACATTATGACCAAATGCTATTAATCTAGTAATACATAGCTGCTTTAACATTTATAAATATATCAAAGTAATTTACTCATATTAACAGAAAAAAATTAGAAAGACTATGTGACTAAAGTATATCAATAGATGTACAAAAAGTATTTAGCAGAATTTAACTCCCATTCATGATAATTGTTAACAAATAAGCTAGGAATAGAAAGGAATTTTATTAAACTAATAAATAGTATATAGAAAGAAACCTACAACTAATAGACTTGATATTAAAAGACTTGTGATTTTTCCTCTAACAAAATGAAGATCTCACCTCATCATTCTTTTCAAAAATTTACTGAAATTCTACTTATTGCAATAAGACAAGAAAAACAAATGAAAGGTGAAAGATTAGAATGAAGAAATAAAACATCTGTAAACATAGATAACATAATTCTCTGTGAAGAGAAGCCCAAAATTTTAGAAAACTTTCAAAAACTCAAGTAACAAACAAGTATTTAAGGTTTGTGGGTGACATTAATAATGTAAAGTCATTTTTTTTCTTATACCAGCAATGCTCACTTGGAATTTTAAATATAAAAAAAATTATATAAATATAAAAAAATTATGTAAACTAGTACCACAAAATACTTAAATATAAATCTAATAAATATATACTTTTTCTGTATGTTGAAAGTTATAAATCAATAATAAAATTAATGAAAAAAATATCTAAATAAATCACCAGATATTCTCTATCCATGGATAGAAAAACTCATATTGTTGTCAATTCTTTTTAAATTTATCTCTATGTTCAAAATAATTTCAATCAAAATTTCATCAAGTTTTGTCAGTATCTTCAAATTGATTCCAAAGGATTTGTGGAACATCAAAGGAACAAGATTAGAGAACGTAGTTCTGAAAAAAGCATATGTGGGAGGAATCATGATACTTGGTTTCAAAATGCAACAGAGTGTCAAGATTTCAAATTATTGTTGATTTTAGCAATCAACTGTAATAACCACAGCATAGTGGTGGTAAAAGAATAAACACTGTTTTAAAAAATAAAAAACTCAGACATATCCTCACACAAATATAGTCAACTTCTATTTGACAAAGATGCAAAGGCAATTTCATTAGAGAAAACATGATTTTCAACAACTAGTGTCAGAACAATTGGGCATCCATACATTAAAAAAAGGTCTACTATGACTCTATATCTTATAAAAAGATTAATTCAAAGTGGATCAAATAACTACATGTAAAACCCAATTCTATAAAATGTATAGAATAAAACAGAATAAAATCTGCATGACCTATGGTGATGAGTAATTAGTACCCTTCCGGCATCCCCAAACTAAGGCCCGCGGGCCGCATGCGGTCCCCTGGGGCCATTTATCCAGCCCCCCACCGCACTTCCGGAAGGGGCACCTCTTTCATTGGTGGTCAGTGAGAGGAGCACTGTATGTGGCAGCCCTCCAACGGTCTGAGGGACAGTGAACTGGCCCCTTGTGTAAAAAGTTTGGGGACCCTTGATTGCTTCGTGTATGTGTAATAGTAATACAGAATGCTGTCTGTATCTGTAATACAAATAGTATTTATAAAATAAATAGTGTCTTTAATATAAATAGTAATACAGAATGAAGTTTATATCTACATTTTTAACTGCACATATTACATTATAAACAATTATATATTTGGTATAAAATTGAAAAAATAGTCATAAAGTGGAATTCAAGGATAATAGATACATATTACCATATTTTATTTCTAAAATGTTGTTACTGTGTCAGAGCTACTAATAAAAATCTTCAAATGACTGCTATGAAATTATGGTAATATTTTTCCTATATAAACTGTTTGATAAATTTATTAATAAGCCATGAAATTTCCCCAAAGCAGATCTTTCAATGGAC